>NW_028275031.1:0-152012 GCF_037043125.1 Eumetopias jubatus
AGCACAAAGCCCGCTTGGCTCAGAGCAGATATTGGAAGGAAACGTTTGCTGGGTACATGGGGCACACGGAGAGGCTGCCCTCCGCCGTTCCCTGTCCTTCAGAGCCTGCGTGGTTTTCCAAATTTCCAAAGATCAGGGCAGACCCACAATGTCGTCCGCTCTCGGGTTGCCAAGCCAGTCAGCGGGCCGCCTCGCTTCGGCAGACCGCGGGAACCCAGACACGGCGCTGCCGGGGTGCTGCAAACTCTGTCTCCACAGGCCCCACACAGCCAGGCCGGGGCCCCAGGCCCAGGCGCCTACCCGCACCTTTCCTCCCTGCCTGTCTCTCCCCCTCTGTGTCCTCGCCCGCCCTCTCCCCCTGTCCTCTCTGCCCTCCCTCTGTGTCCCTTCCTCCTGGTGTGGGGTCTCTCTGTCCCTCTCTCTCTTTTGCTTTCCCCCTGCCCCCACCTACCGCTTTCCCTCCCTCACTCGCTGACTCTGCCAGGACCACGCTTTGGGCCGTGGGCGCGCAGCCGTGCTCCAGGTGACCCGAGCGGCCCCCTCCTGGGCACAGGAGGCCCCTCAAAGTCACGGGGCTTCAGGCAAACACACAAGCAATCCCGGCCGTGACAGTGGGACGGAGCACATCCAGCCGTCCAAAGCAGTGACTGCCTGCAGGCCACACGCGCAGGCCAGGGGGACGTGGGAACAGAGCGCAGTCAGGCCCTCGGCCTTGCCCTGTCGGGGGCAGGCAGCCTCAGAGGTGCTGGAAGCCAAGGGACTCCCCAGGGTGGAGCAGGTGGGAAGAAAGGGCAGGAGCTGACCAGGTTGGGAGGGCGGCAGTGCTTGGCGTTTCCGCACTTTTGCAACTTCGGTCGCTTGCTCTCGGCCGGGAAGGTCCGGGGGGCTCCTGCCTCTCTTTCCGTAGCACGTGCCGGCGAGGCTCCTAGACCCAAGGCAGATCCTGAAACACCCCAAGATATCGGCCGTGACGGGTGACCAGGACAGACACGTGCTCAGCTCCGTGACCCATTTGGAGGTCAGTCCTCGGAGACGGAGGCTGGGGGAGGCCCGGTGGGCGTGGGGTTTGAGCAGGAGGGGGCCGGGCAACGTGGTTCAGTGCTGCAGCCAGGCAAACAGCTCGGGGCACCTAGAAGACACGTTCCCCCTTCCCGTCCTCTTTCTTCGGCGGGGCAGGTGGAGGTACTGGGCCATCCCAAATACCGTTTCAGGTTGATGTTTTCCTTTGGGAGCAACCCCTACTTCCAGAACAAAGTGATCCTTAAGGTGTATCGCCTTAACATTGCCGGTGGGAGAGGGCTTGAGCTTCGAGGATGCTGGTGGCGGGCGGGGGGGGGGCACTTGGGAGCGGGAGGGGAGGTGCGCGGGGTCCCCAGCGTGGGGCGGGACCGGCCCAGGAGGGAGAGGGGCTGGGAGGTTGAGAGGGAGAGAAGGCGAGAGGGCGTGGGTGCGAGGGGCCTGCTCCCGGCTGTCTGTCATGAGTCCACGGAAGGGCATCATACAGCATGCAAGAGACAGCTGGGTGCGTGCTCAGCCGAGGAATGCAAACGGTTGCCTGCCTTGGACGCATTTGTCTTTGGGGCCAGATAGGCAACCCAGAGTACTTCCATAGTCAAATCCTGCTCTGGTGTTTGTTTGGCATGTACTCTACGGGGATGCCTTCTTTCAGGCTAGCAGCTTGACTTAAGGGACTCAGGGACCCGCTTCATTTCGGCAGGCCGGACTCTCCTTAGCATAGAGCCCCGCCTCCCACCTCCATCCCAGCCCCACCCCTCCGGACCCACGGGCTCCTCCTCGCACTCCTTCTCCTTACGTCTTGTGAACATTTTCTGGGTCATTGGTGCCGAACGTCGCCTGCACGTTACGGTAGTTTTTCTCTGGACCTGTCGAACGTATCACGCACCGCCTTCTGGCCTCCGCGCATCCGAAGGGGAAGCTGGCTCTTCCTCTCCCCGAGGCTCCCCGGTGTGTGATGGGTCAGTCCCAACTCTGTAGGCTGCCGAGAGACGCGTCTCTGCCTCGCTCGTCCACTGGCCTGGGCATGTCTTTGGAGCGTGCCTTCCGCTAGGAGCGCATCGGGCTCCTTGGATGTGCAGAGTGAGCATTGTGGGCCAATGCGCAAAGCCCTGTCACCTTAGGTCTTCGTGCAACTGCTGCGTGACTAACTCCCTCCCACCTCTCTCTGGCGTTCCCGACTCGTGCCTGTCCGCGGTGGGCATGAGGGTTTCCCGCAGACCTCTGAGAAGCCGTCACTTCATCTCTTTGGGGCTTTGCCTCTCCATCTCACCCCGCATGACCTCGTGGGATCTGTCTGCAGGTCCACGGGTGCTTTCAGATCTCCTCTTGACGTCCAGGGAGGAATGTTTCCTTTCAGGCTGTAGGCTGGGCAATGTACAGAATTCAGCCTCCCTCCCTGCCTCCGCCGGTCCTCGCTCCCTCCCTCTCTCCCTCCCCCTCCCTCCCTCCCTGTCCCCAGGCCTCCCTCCTCCTCTGCCCTCCTCTCTCCGTCGCACCCCCTCCTCTCGCTCCCTGTTCCTCTCCCTGGGCCCACCCTCTCTCCTCCTCTCCTTCTCCGCGCCGCTCCCGCTCTTCCCCCGCTCTCTGTCCAGCCCCCCCCCCCTCCCAGGTTTCTCCGACTCCGGGGATGCGCGGTTTTGGGTGCACTATTTCCTCGGAACCCTCCTTTAGTGTCTTGGGCAAGTTTACAAGAGCTAATTCGGTTTGGCCTGTGGCAGTAAACCCACAGTCTGGGCTGTGCCAGGGACAGGCTCCGAAAATTGTGCTTCTCCCCCGCAGAGGGCCGGGCGTTGTTATCCGTGCAGGGTCCCCCGTTTGCGTCGAGAAGTAGAGTTTGAAACGGTGACGCGCTACGGCCCAGAACCCTGCACTTCACCCCAAGGGGGCTCCTCCGGCCTCTTTCCGCTCAAATCCCCCCCTCGTGCCACGGGCGGCCCGACCCATTCCTCTTAGGGACGGGAGGCCCTCCCAGGGCGATGCAACACCAACGCCCTCGGCCTTGCCATCACCCGCTGGGCCTTCCTCCAACCTCATGCAGCGTGCATCGTACACATTCCGGAATGCCTCCGCGCAGCGGACCGGCATGAGGTGGGGGACTGTCGCGAAGGACCTGGTGAGTACCGGAGAAAGGGCAGGGTGTGCTGCCAGTGCTCACTTTGCCATCCCCTCCCTGGCTGGCACTCCACTCAGTGAGAGACAGACCAAGGAAGAACTTGCAGCAGAGCTGGGGCAGCCGAGACAGCCACAGCTCCTCAGGAAGGCGGACAAAAGCAGGCTCCGGGGACCATTAGGCTGGAGCTCGGACATCCCTGGCAGTTATGGTGAGGCGGGAAGGCAGACACAGGGAAAGGGAGCGCGGAAGTCAGACAAGGAGGGAGAAAGCAAAGATGAAGGGCCCGGCAGAGGAAAGTATGGTGGGAGCGAGTCCTAGCAGTGGCTTTAACGAAAGAACACACCCAGAGGTATTACCCTTTAGGCTACGTGGGCGGCCCATTAGCATGCCCCCGCGTCCCAATCGCGGACCTCACCGAGGCTGTGCCAGTGGTTGTGTAAGCACGGAGGTGGCCTCGGACCGTGGCTCCTTGTAAATTTCAGGCCCAATACCTGTGTGCGGTTCCTCTCTTTGCAGGAGAGGCGGGTCGTTGGGGCGGGGAGGTCCCCGCATCCCGGATCCTGCTGGGCGGCCTCCCGACTCCCTCCCGCACCGGGCGGGGAAAGGGGGGAAAGCCATGTGGACAGCCATGTGGCAGTGGTTGGAGCAGCAGCGGATGACTTCAGGGCTTCGCCCCGGCGTGACTAAGAAGGGGCCGGGTGAGGTTTCCGGGCGGCGGGCGGTCACGCTATTGAGCCGCTGGGTTTGAATTCCCCGGTGCCAGTAGCGTGTTCCCAGGGGAACTGACGAGAAGGTGAACACGAGGTTTGTGATAGCAGGGACCCGCCGGGAATGGCCTGGGAGGTGTCAGCGAAGAAGATGGCCAGGGTCCGGGCACGGACGCCACCCGTGAGGAGACGCGCGTGCGGACCGGCTCCCGCGGGGGCGAGGGGCGGGGCCGGGTGCGGCCTCGCCCACCGCCGTGCCACTGGTGGGGTCCCGGGGCCGGTCAGCGTCCTGGGCGTGAGGCCGGGCTTCCATCCCGCCAAGGCCACAGGCGCACCCCCGCCCCGCCACCCAGACGCCACCCAGACGCCACCGGGCCCCAAGGCTTTGTGCGCATGCGTCCCCCAGGCCCGCCGCCTCCGCTGGGTCCCGGCCTCCAGCCGTGGGCGCCAGAGCGCCACCTGCCGGCCGCTTGTGGGAGCCGCGTGCTCGCCCCTCCAGCTCCTTCGCTCCGTGGCTTGCCGGGGGTTCGGGTCCACGGCCCCATGGAGAGCCAGGCGGGGTCCGGCGAAGCCGGGGCTGCCCCGGAACCCTGGACCACCTAGGTCCGCTGAGGGGGTCGTGAGGAGGAGGGGGCCCGGTGGGGAGGCAGGCGCCTGGGGCGGGGCGGGGGTGCCGCAGGCCCTAGGTGCGGGGGGCATGGCGGCAGAGGCTGCGCGGGAGGCTGAGGCCCCGCAGCGCAGAGGCGAGGCCGGCGCGGGGGAGGATTTGGTGGTCGTGGGGGAGGATATCATGGCGCTGGCGGAGGTCGTGGCGGCGGAAGACGAGGAGGTGGCACAAGCAGAGCAGGACGAGAAGCTGCAGGAGCTGCGGCAGGAAGGGCCAGGGCTGGGTCCCGATCCAGCCGGGGGCCCCACTGGCCGCGCTGGAGGTTGTTCAGTTGGCGCTCAGCTCTGTGGACGCCCAAGCTACCAGGCCCTACTTGCGCCCCAAGTGCAGGATGAATCAGAAGCGGAGTTCTCACCTGGCTCGCCGGAGGGCCGTCATATCCAGGGCATCCCAGGCCATATCTTTCCTCCGGCTGGTGGGGCTTGGCTGCTGTGGAGGATCACCGCGAGGAGGGCAGCAGCAGAGCCACGGCCACGGCCATGAGCGCTGGGGGGAAGGGCTCTCCGCCCCCTTGCCGGGTGGGAGTGGGCCCACGATCCCTACAATGCACAGCAGAGCAAGGCGGGGCGCGGCGGGGGTGAGAACGCTGGGGCTGCGACCTGTCCAGAGCCTGTCTGTGCAGAAGCTGCGGGCGGAAGCTTTGGGGCTGCAGCACACTCCCAACAGCCTTGCGGGGTTCAGGGAACACGGGTCAACACGCTTCGACAAGTAGTGTAGCCCAAAGCCCGCTTGGCTCAGAGCAGATATTGGAAGGAAACGTTTGCTGGGTACATGGGGCACACGGAGAGGCTGCCCTCCGCCGTTCCCTGTCCTTCAGAGCCTGCGTGGTTTTCCAAATTTCCAAAGATCAGGGCAGACCCACAATGTCGTCCGCTCTCGGGTTGCCAAGCCAGTCAGCGGGCCGCCTCGCTTCGGCAGACCGCGGGAACCCAGACACGGCGCTGCCGGGGTGCTGCAAACTCTGTCTCCACAGGCCCCACACAGCCAGGCCGGGGCCCCAGGCCCAGGCGCCTACCCGCACCTTTCCTCCCTGCCTGTCTCTCCCCCTCTGTGTCCTCGCCCGCCCTCTCCCCCTGTCCTCTCTGCCCTCCCTCTGTGTCCCTTCCTCCTGGTGTGGGGTCTCTCTGTCCCTCTCTCTCTTTTGCTTTCCCCCTGCCCCCACCTACCGCTTTCCCTCCCTCACTCGCTGACTCTGCCAGGACCACGCTTTGGGCCGTGGGCGCGCAGCCGTGCTCCAGGTGACCCGAGCGGCCCCCTCCTGGGCACAGGAGGCCCCTCAAAGTCACGGGGCTTCAGGCAAACACACAAGCAATCCCGGCCGTGACAGTGGGACGGAGCACATCCAGCCGTCCAAAGCAGTGACTGCCTGCAGGCCACACGCGCAGGCCAGGGGGACGTGGGAACAGAGCGCAGTCAGGCCCTCGGCCTTGCCCTGTCGGGGGCAGGCAGCCTCAGAGGTGCTGGAAGCCAAGGGACTCCCCAGGGTGGAGCAGGTGGGAAGAAAGGGCAGGAGCTGACCAGGTTGGGAGGGCGGCAGTGCTTGGCGTTTCCGCACTTTTGCAACTTCGGTCGCTTGCTCTCGGCCGGGAAGGTCCGGGGGGCTCCTGCCTCTCTTTCCGTAGCACGTGCCGGCGAGGCTCCTAGACCCAAGGCAGATCCTGAAACACCCCAAGATATCGGCCGTGACGGGTGACCAGGACAGACACGTGCTCAGCTCCGTGACCCATTTGGAGGTCAGTCCTCGGAGACGGAGGCTGGGGGAGGCCCGGTGGGCGTGGGGTTTGAGCAGGAGGGGGCCGGGCAACGTGGTTCAGTGCTGCAGCCAGGCAAACAGCTCGGGGCACCTAGAAGACACGTTCCCCCTTCCCGTCCTCTTTCTTCGGCGGGGCAGGTGGAGGTACTGGGCCATCCCAAATACCGTTTCAGGTTGATGTTTTCCTTTGGGAGCAACCCCTACTTCCAGAACAAAGTGATCCTTAAGGTGTATCGCCTTAACATTGCCGGTGGGAGAGGGCTTGAGCTTCGAGGATGCTGGTGGCGGGCGGGGGGGGGGGCACTTGGGAGCGGGAGGGGAGGTGCGCGGGGTCCCCAGCGTGGGGCGGGACCGGCCCAGGAGGGAGAGGGGCTGGGAGGTTGAGAGGGAGAGAAGGCGAGAGGGCGTGGGTGCGAGGGGCCTGCTCCCGGCTGTCTGTCATGAGTCCACGGAAGGGCATCATACAGCATGCAAGAGACAGCTGGGTGCGTGCTCAGCCGAGGAATGCAAACGGTTGCCTGCCTTGGACGCATTTGTCTTTGGGGCCAGATAGGCAACCCAGAGTACTTCCATAGTCAAATCCTGCTCTGGTGTTTGTTTGGCATGTACTCTACGGGGATGCCTTCTTTCAGGCTAGCAGCTTGACTTAAGGGACTCAGGGACCCGCTTCATTTCGGCAGGCCGGACTCTCCTTAGCATAGAGCCCCGCCTCCCACCTCCATCCCAGCCCCACCCCTCCGGACCCACGGGCTCCTCCTCGCACTCCTTCTCCTTACGTCTTGTGAACATTTTCTGGGTCATTGGTGCCGAACGTCGCCTGCACGTTACGGTAGTTTTTCTCTGGACCTGTCGAACGTATCACGCACCGCCTTCTGGCCTCCGCGCATCCGAAGGGGAAGCTGGCTCTTCCTCTCCCCGAGGCTCCCCGGTGTGTGATGGGTCAGTCCCAACTCTGTAGGCTGCCGAGAGACGCGTCTCTGCCTCGCTCGTCCACTGGCCTGGGCATGTCTTTGGAGCGTGCCTTCCGCTAGGAGCGCATCGGGCTCCTTGGATGTGCAGAGTGAGCATTGTGGGCCAATGCGCAAAGCCCTGTCACCTTAGGTCTTCGTGCAACTGCTGCGTGACTAACTCCCTCCCACCTCTCTCTGGCGTTCCCGACTCGTGCCTGTCCGCGGTGGGCATGAGGGTTTCCCGCAGACCTCTGAGAAGCCGTCACTTCATCTCTTTGGGGCTTTGCCTCTCCATCTCACCCCGCATGACCTCGTGGGATCTGTCTGCAGGTCCACGGGTGCTTTCAGATCTCCTCTTGACGTCCAGGGAGGAATGTTTCCTTTCAGGCTGTAGGCTGGGCAATGTACAGAATTCAGCCTCCCTCCCTGCCTCCGCCGGTCCTCGCTCCCTCCCTCTCTCCCTCCCCCTCCCTCCCTCCCTGTCCCCAGGCCTCCCTCCTCCTCTGCCCTCCTCTCTCCGTCGCACCCCCTCCTCTCGCTCCCTGTTCCTCTCCCTGGGCCCACCCTCTCTCCTCCTCTCCTTCTCCGCGCCGCTCCCGCTCTTCCCCCGCTCTCTGTCCAGCCCCCCCCCCCCCCTCCCAGGTTTCTCCGACTCCGGGGATGCGCGGTTTTGGGTGCACTATTTCCTCGGAACCCTCCTTTAGTGTCTTGGGCAAGTTTACAAGAGCTAATTCGGTTTGGCCTGTGGCAGTAAACCCACAGTCTGGGCTGTGCCAGGGACAGGCTCCGAAAATTGTGCTTCTCCCCCGCAGAGGGCCGGGCGTTGTTATCCGTGCAGGGTCCCCCGTTTGCGTCGAGAAGTAGAGTTTGAAACGGTGACGCGCTACGGCCCAGAACCCTGCACTTCACCCCAAGGGGGCTCCTCCGGCCTCTTTCCGCTCAAATCCCCCCCTCGTGCCACGGGCGGCCCGACCCATTCCTCTTAGGGACGGGAGGCCCTCCCAGGGCGATGCAACACCAACGCCCTCGGCCTTGCCATCACCCGCTGGGCCTTCCTCCAACCTCATGCAGCGTGCATCGTACACATTCCGGAATGCCTCCGCGCAGCGGACCGGCATGAGGTGGGGGACTGTCGCGAAGGACCTGGTGAGTACCGGAGAAAGGGCAGGGTGTGCTGCCAGTGCTCACTTTGCCATCCCCTCCCTGGCTGGCACTCCACTCAGTGAGAGACAGACCAAGGAAGAACTTGCAGCAGAGCTGGGGCAGCCGAGACACCCACAGCTCCTCAGGAAGGCGGACAAAAGCAGGCTCCGGGGACCATTAGGCTGGAGCTCCGACATCCCTGGCAGTTATGGTGAGGCGGGAAGGCAGACACAGGGAAAGGGAGCGCGGAAGTCAGACAAGGAGGGAGAAAGCAAAGATGAAGGGCCCGGCAGAGGAAAGTATGGTGGGAGCGAGTCCTAGCAGTGGCTTTAACGAAAGAACACACCCAGAGGTATTACCCTTTAGGCTACGTGGGCGGCCCATTAGCATGCCCCCGCGTCCCAATCGCGGACCTCACCGAGGCTGTGCCAGTGGTTGTGTAAGCACGGAGGTGGCCTCGGACCGTGGCTCCTTGTAAATTTCAGGCCCAATACCTGTGTGCGGTTCCTCTCTTTGCAGGAGAGGCGGGTCGTTGGGGCGGGGAGGTCCCCGCATCCCGGATCCTGCTGGGCGGCCTCCCGACTCCCTCCCGCACCGGGCGGGGAAAGGGGGGAAAACCATGTGGACAGCCATGTGGCAGTGGTTGGAGCAGCAGCGGATGACTTCAGGGCTTCGCCCCGGCGTGACTAAGAAGGGGCCGGGTGAGGTTTCCGGGCGGCGGGCGGTCACGCTATTGAGCCGCTGGGTTTGAATTCCCCGGTGCCAGTAGCGTGTTCCCAGGGGAACTGACGAGAAGGTGAACACGAGGTTTGTGATAGCAGGGACCCGCCGGGAATGGCCTGGGAGGTGTCAGCGAAGAAGATGGCCAGGGTCCGGGCACGGACGCCACCCGTGAGGAGACGCGCGTGCGGACCGGCTCCCGCGGGGGCGAGGGGCGGGGCCGGGTGCGGCCTCGCCCACCGCCGTGCCACTTGGTGGGGTCCCGGGGCCGGTCAGCGTCCTGGGCGTGAGGCCGGGCTTCCATCCCGCCAAGGCCACAGGCGCACCCCCGCCCCGCCACCCAGACGCCACCCAGACGCCACCGGGCCCCAAGGCTTTGTGCGCATGCGTCCCCCAGGCCCGCCGCCTCCGCTGGGTCCCGGCCTCCAGCCGTGGGCGCCAGAGCGCCACCTGCCGGCCGCTTGTGGGAGCCGCGTGCTCGCCCCTCCAGCTCCTTCGCTCCGTGGCTTGCCGGGGGTTCGGGTCCACGGCCCCATGGAGAGCCAGGCGGGGTCCGGCGAAGCCGGGGCTGCCCCGGAACCCTGGACCACCTTAGTCCGCTGAGGGGGTCGTGAGGAGGAGGGGGCCCGGTGGGGAGGCAGGCGCCTGGGGCGGGGCGGGGGTGCCGCAGGCCCTAGGTGCGGGGGGCATGGCGGCAGAGGCTGCGCGGGAGGCTGAGGCCCCGCAGCGCAGAGGCGAGGCCGGCGCGGGGGAGGATTTGGTGGTCGTGGGGGAGGATATCATGGCGCTGGCGGAGGTCGTGGCGGCGGAAGACGAGGAGGTGGCACAAGCAGAGCAGGACGAGAAGCTGCAGGAGCTGCGGCAGGAAGGGCCAGGGCTGGGTCCCGATCCAGCCGGGGGCCCCACTGGCCGCGCTGGAGGTTGTTCAGTTGGCGCTCAGCTCTGTGGACGCCCAAGCTACCAGGCCCTACTTGCGCCCCAAGTGCAGGATGAATCAGAAGCGGAGTTCTCACCTGGCTCGCCGGAGGGCCGTCATATCCAGGGCATCCCAGGCCATATCTTTCCTCCGGCTGGTGGGGCTTGGCTGCTGTGGAGGATCACCGCGAGGAGGGCAGCAGCAGAGCCACGGCCACGGCCATGAGCGCTGGGGGGAAGGGCTCTCCGCCCCCTTGCCGGGTGGGAGTGGGCCCACGATCCCTACAATGCACAGCAGAGCAAGGCGGGGCGCGGCGGGGGTGAGAACGCTGGGGCTGCGACCTGTCCAGAGCCTGTCTGTGCAGAAGCTGCGGGCGGAAGCTTTGGGGCTGCAGCACACTCCCAACAGCCTTGCGGGGTTCAGGGAACACGGGTCAACACGCTTCGACAAGTAGTGTAGCACAAAGCCCGCTTGGCTCAGAGCAGATATTGGAAGGCAACGTTTGCTGGGTACATGGGGCACACGGAGAGGCTGCCCTCCGCCGTTCCCTGTCCTTCAGAGCCTGCGTGGTTTTCCAAATTTCCAAAGATCAGGGCAGACCCACAATGTCGTCCGCTCTCGGGTTGCCAAGCCAGTCAGCGGGCCGCCTCGCTTCGGCAGACCGCGGGAACCCAGACACGGCGCTGCCGGGGTGCTGCAAACTCTGTCTCCACAGGCCCCACACAGCCAGGCCGGGGCCCCAGGCCCAGGCGCCTACGCGCACCTTTCCTCCCTGCCTGTCTCTCCCCCTCTGTGTCCTCGCCCGCCCTCTCCCCCTGTCCTCTCTGCCCTCCCTCTGTGTCCCTTCCTCCTGGTGTGGGGTCTCTCTGTCCCTCTCTCTCTTTTGCTTTCCCCCTGCCCCCACCTACCGCTTTCCCTCCCTCACTCGCTGACTCTGCCAGGACCACGCTTTGGGCCGTGGGCGCGCAGCCGTGCTCCAGGTGACCCGAGCGGCCCCCTCCTGGGCACAGGAGGCCCCTCAAAGTCACGGGGCTTCAGGCAAACACACAAGCAATCCCGGCCGTGACAGTGGGACGGAGCACATCCAGCCGTCCAAAGCAGTGACTGCCTGCAGGCCACACGCGCAGGCCAGGGGGACGTGGGAACAGAGCGCAGTCAGGCCCTCGGCCTTGCCCTGTCGGGGGCAGGCAGCCTCAGAGGTGCTGGAAGCCAAGGGACTCCCCAGGGTGGAGCAGGTGGGAAGAAAGGGCAGGAGCTGACCAGGTTGGGAGGGCGGCAGTGCTTGGCGTTTCCGCACTTTTGCAACTTCGGTCGCTTGCTCTCGGCCGGGAAGGTCCGGGGGGCTCCTGCCTCTCTTTCCGTAGCACGTGCCGGCGAGGCTCCTAGACCCAAGGCAGATCCTGAAACACCCCAAGATATCGGCCGTGACGGGTGACCAGGACAGACACGTGCTCAGCTCCGTGACCCATTTGGAGGTCAGTCCTCGGAGACGGAGGCTGGGGGAGGCCCGGTGGGCGTGGGGTTTGAGCAGGAGGGGGCCGGGCAACGTGGTTCAGTGCTGCAGCCAGGCAAACAGCTCGGGGCACCTAGAAGACACGTTCCCCCTTCCCGTCCTCTTTCTTCGGCGGGGCAGGTGGAGGTACTGGGCCATCCCAAATACCGTTTCAGGTTGATGTTTTCCTTTGGGAGCAACCCCTACTTCCAGAACAAAGTGATCCTTAAGGTGTATCGCCTTAACATTGCCGGTGGGAGAGGGCTTGAGCTTCGAGGATGCTGGTGGCGGGCGGGGGGGGGGCACTTGGGAGCGGGAGGGGAGGTGCGCGGGGTCCCCAGCGTGGGGCGGGACCGGCCCAGGAGGGAGAGGGGCTGGGAGGTTGAGAGGGAGAGAAGGCGAGAGGGCGTGGGTGCGAGGGGCCTGCTCCCGGCTGTCTGTCATGAGTCCACGGAAGGGCATCATACAGCATGCAAGAGACAGCTGGGTGCGTGCTCAGCCGAGGAATGCAAACGGTTGCCTGCCTTGGACGCATTTGTCTTTGGGGCCAGATAGGCAACCCAGAGTACTTCCATAGTCAAATCCTGCTCTGGTGTTTGTTTGGCATGTACTCTACGGGGATGCCTTCTTTCAGGCTAGCAGCTTGACTTAAGGGACTCAGGGACCCGCTTCATTTCGGCAGGCCGGACTCTCCTTAGCATAGAGCCCCGCCTCCCACCTCCATCCCAGCCCCACCCCTCCGGACCCACGGGCTCCTCCTCGCACTCCTTCTCCTTACGTCTTGTGAACATTTTCTGGGTCATTGGTGCCGAACGTCGCCTGCACGTTACGGTAGTTTTTCTCTGGACCTGTCGAACGTATCACGCACCGCCTTCTGGCCTCCGCGCATCCGAAGGGGAAGCTGGCTCTTCCTCTCCCCGAGGCTCCCCGGTGTGTGATGGGTCAGTCCCAACTCTGTAGGCTGCCGAGAGACGCGTCTCTGCCTCGCTCGTCCACTGGCCTGGGCATGTCTTTGGAGCGTGCCTTCCGCTAGGAGCGCATCGGGCTCCTTGGATGTGCAGAGTGAGCATTGTGGGCCAATGCGCAAAGCCCTGTCACCTTAGGTCTTCGTGCAACTGCTGCGTGACTAACTCCCTCCCACCTCTCTCTGGCGTTCCCGACTCGTGCCTGTCCGCGGTGGGCATGAGGGTTTCCCGCAGACCTCTGAGAAGCCGTCACTTCATCTCTTTGGGGCTTTGCCTCTCCATCTCACCCCGCATGACCTCGTGGGATCTGTCTGCAGGTCCACGGGTGCTTTCAGATCTCCTCTTGACGTCCAGGGAGGAATGTTTCCTTTCAGGCTGTAGGCTGGGCAATGTACAGAATTCAGCCTCCCTCCCTGCCTCCGCCGGTCCTCGCTCCCTCCCTCTCTCCCTCCCCCTCCCTCCCTCCCTGTCCCCAGGCCTCCCTCCTCCTCTGCCCTCCTCTCTCCGTCGCACCCCCTCCTCTCGCTCCCTGTTCCTCTCCCTGGGCCCACCCTCTCTCCTCCTCTCCTTCTCCGCGCCGCTCCCGCTCTTCCCCCGCTCTCTGTCCAGCCCCCCCCCCCCTCCCAGGTTTCTCCGACTCCGGGGATGCGCGGTTTTGGGTGCACTATTTCCTCGGAACCCTCCTTTAGTGTCTTGGGCAAGTTTACAAGAGCTAATTCGGTTTGGCCTGTGGCAGTAAACCCACAGTCTGGGCTGTGCCAGGGACAGGCTCCGAAAATTGTGCTTCTCCCCCGCAGAGGGCCGGGCGTTGTTATCCGTGCAGGGTCCCCCGTTTGCGTCGAGAAGTAGAGTTTGAAACGGTGACGCGCTACGGCCCAGAACCCTGCACTTCACCCCAAGGGGGCTCCTCCGGCCTCTTTCCGCTCAAATCCCCCCCTCGTGCCACGGGCGGCCCGACCCATTCCTCTTAGGGACGGGAGGCCCTCCCAGGGCGATGCAACACCAACGCCCTCGGCCTTGCCATCACCCGCTGGGCCTTCCTCCAACCTCATGCAGCGTGCATCGTACACATTCCGGAATGCCTCCGCGCAGCGGACCGGCATGAGGTGGGGGACTGTCGCGAAGGACCTGGTGAGTACCGGAGAAAGGGCAGGGTGTGCTGCCAGTGCTCACTTTGCCATCCCCTCCCTGGCTGGCACTCCACTCAGTGAGAGACAGACCAAGGAAGAACTTGCAGCAGAGCTGGGGCAGCCGAGACAGCCACAGCTCCTCAGGAAGGCGGACAAAAGCAGGCTCCGGGGACCATTAGGCTGGAGCTCGGACATCCCTGGCAGTTATGGTGAGGCGGGAAGGCAGACACAGGGAAAGGGAGCGCGGAAGTCAGACAAGGAGGGAGAAAGCAAAGATGAAGGGCCCGGCAGAGGAAAGTATGGTGGGAGCGAGTCCTAGCAGTGGCTTTAACGAAAGAACACACCCAGAGGTATTACCCTTTAGGCTACGTGGGCGGCCCATTAGCATGCCCCCGCGTCCCAATCGCGGACCTCACCGAGGCTGTGCCAGTGGTTGTGTAAGCACGGAGGTGGCCTCGGACCGTGGCTCCTTGTAAATTTCAGGCCCAATACCTGTGTGCGGTTCCTCTCTTTGCAGGAGAGGCGGGTCGTTGGGGCGGGGAGGTCCCCGCATCCCGGATCCTGCTGGGCGGCCTCCCGACTCCCTCCCGCACCGGGCGGGGAAAGGGGGGAAAACCATGTGGACAGCCATGTGGCAGTGGTTGGAGCAGCAGCGGATGACTTCAGGGCTTCGCCCCGGCGTGACTAAGAAGGGGCCGGGTGAGGTTTCCGGGCGGCGGGCGGTCACGCTATTGAGCCGCTGGGTTTGAATTCCCCGGTGCCAGTAGCGTGTTCCCAGGGGAACTGACGAGAAGGTGAACACGAGGTTTGTGATAGCAGGGACCCGCCGGGAATGGCCTGGGAGGTGTCAGCGAAGAAGATGGCCAGGGTCCGGGCACGGACGCCACCCGTGAGGAGACGCGCGTGCGGACCGGCTCCCGCGGGGGCGAGGGGCGGGGCCGGGTGCGGCCTCGCCCACCGCCGTGCCACTTGGTGGGGTCCCGGGGCCGGTCAGCGTCCTGGGCGTGAGGCCGGGCTTCCATCCCGCCAAGGCCACAGGCGCACCCCCGCCCCGCCACCCAGACGCCACCCAGACGCCACCGGGCCCCAAGGCTTTGTGCGCATGCGTCCCCCAGGCCCGCCGCCTCCGCTGGGTCCCGGCCTCCAGCCGTGGGCGCCAGAGCGCCACCTGCCGGCCGCTTGTGGGAGCCGCGTGCTCGCCCCTCCAGCTCCTTCGCTCCGTGGCTTGCCGGGGGTTCGGGTCCACGGCCCCATGGAGAGCCAGGCGGGGTCCGGCGAAGCCGGGGCTGCCCCGGAACCCTGGACCACCTTAGTCCGCTGAGGGGGTCGTGAGGAGGAGGGGGCCCGGTGGGGAGGCAGGCGCCTGGGGCGGGGCGGGGGTGCCGCAGGCCCTAGGTGCGGGGGGCATGGCGGCAGAGGCTGCGCGGGAGGCTGAGGCCCCGCAGCGCAGAGGCGAGGCCGGCGCGGGGGAGGATTTGGTGGTCGTGGGGGAGGATATCATGGCGCTGGCGGAGGTCGTGGCGGCGGAAGACGAGGAGGTGGCACAAGCAGAGCAGGACGAGAAGCTGCAGGAGCTGCGGCAGGAAGGGCCAGGGCTGGGTCCCGATCCAGCCGGGGGCCCCACTGGCCGCGCTGGAGGTTGTTCAGTTGGCGCTCAGCTCTGTGGACGCCCAAGCTACCAGGCCCTACTTGCGCCCCAAGTGCAGGATGAATCAGAAGCGGAGTTCTCACCTGGCTCGCCGGAGGGCCGTCATATCCAGGGCATCCCAGGCCATATCTTTCCTCCGGCTGGTGGGGCTTGGCTGCTGTGGAGGATCACCGCGAGGAGGGCAGCAGCAGAGCCACGGCCACGGCCATGAGCGCTGGGGGGAAGGGCTCTCCGCCCCCTTGCCGGGTGGGAGTGGGCCCACGATCCCTACAATGCACAGCAGAGCAAGGCGGGGCGCGGCGGGGGTGAGAACGCTGGGGCTGCGACCTGTCCAGAGCCTGTCTGTGCAGAAGCTGCGGGCGGAAGCTTTGGGGCTGCAGCACACTCCCAACAGCCTTGCGGGGTTCAGGGAACACGGGTCAACACGCTTCGACAAGTAGTGTAGCCCAAAGCCCGCTTGGCTCAGAGCAGATATTGGAAGGCAACGTTTGCTGGGTACATGGGGCACACGGAGAGGCTGCCCTCCGCCGTTCCCTGTCCTTCAGAGCCTGCGTGGTTTTCCAAATTTCCAAAGATCAGGGCAGACCCACAATGTCGTCCGCTCTCGGGTTGCCAAGCCAGTCAGCGGGCCGCCTCGCTTCGGCAGACCGCGGGAACCCAGACACGGCGCTGCCGGGGTGCTGCAAACTCTGTCTCCACAGGCCCCACACAGCCAGGCCGGGGCCCCAGGCCCAGGCGCCTACGCGCACCTTTCCTCCCTGCCTGTCTCTCCCCCTCTGTGTCCTCGCCCGCCCTCTCGCCCTGTCCTCTCTGCCCTCCCTCTGTGTCCCTTCCTCCTGGTGTGGGGTCTCTCTGTCCCTCTCTCTCTTTTGCTTTCCCCCTGCCCCCACCTACCGCTTTCCCTCCCTCACTCGCTGACTCTGCCAGGACCACGCTTTGGGCCGTGGGCGCGCAGCCGTGCTCCAGGTGACCCGAGCGGCCCCCTCCTGGGCACAGGAGGCCCCTCAAAGTCACGGGGCTTCAGGCAAACACACAAGCAATCCCGGCCGTGACAGTGGGACGGAGCACATCCAGCCGTCCAAAGCAGTGACTGCCTGCAGGCCACACGCGCAGGCCAGGGGGACGTGGGAACAGAGCGCAGTCAGGCCCTCGGCCTTGCCCTGTCGGGGGCAGGCAGCCTCAGAGGTGCTGGAAGCCAAGGGACTCCCCAGGGTGGAGCAGGTGGGAAGAAAGGGCAGGAGCTGACCAGGTTGGGAGGGCGGCAGTGCTTGGCGTTTCCGCACTTTTGCAACTTCGGTCGCTTGCTCTCGGCCGGGAAGGTCCGGGGGGCTCCTGCCTCTCTTTCCGTAGCACGTGCCGGCGAGGCTCCTAGACCCAAGGCAGATCCTGAAACACCCCAAGATATCGGCCGTGACGGGTGACCAGGACAGACACGTGCTCAGCTCCGTGACCCATTTGGAGGTCAGTCCTCGGAGACGGAGGCTGGGGGAGGCCCGGTGGGCGTGGGGTTTGAGCAGGAGGGGGCCGGGCAACGTGGTTCAGTGCTGCAGCCAGGCAAACAGCTCGGGGCACCTAGAAGACACGTTCCCCCTTCCCGTCCTCTTTCTTCGGCGGGGCAGGTGGAGGTACTGGGCCATCCCAAATACCGTTTCAGGTTGATGTTTTCCTTTGGGAGCAACCCCTACTTCCAGAACAAAGTGATCCTTAAGGTGTATCGCCTTAACATTGCCGGTGGGAGAGGGCTTGAGCTTCGAGGATGCTGGTGGCGGGCGGGGGGGGGGCACTTGGGAGCGGGAGGGGAGGTGCGCGGGGTCCCCAGCGTGGGGCGGGACCGGCCCAGGAGGGAGAGGGGCTGGGAGGTTGAGAGGGAGAGAAGGCGAGAGGGCGTGGGTGCGAGGGGCCTGCTCCCGGCTGTCTGTCATGAGTCCACGGAAGGGCATCATACAGCATGCAAGAGACAGCTGGGTGCGTGCTCAGCCGAGGAATGCAAACGGTTGCCTGCCTTGGACGCATTTGTCTTTGGGGCCAGATAGGCAACCCAGAGTACTTCCATAGTCAAATCCTGCTCTGGTGTTTGTTTGGCATGTACTCTACGGGGATGCCTTCTTTCAGGCTAGCAGCTTGACTTAAGGGACTCAGGGACCCGCTTCATTTCGGCAGGCCGGACTCTCCTTAGCATAGAGCCCCGCCTCCCACCTCCATCCCAGCCCCACCCCTCCGGACCCACGGGCTCCTCCTCGCACTCCTTCTCCTTACGTCTTGTGAACATTTTCTGGGTCATTGGTGCCGAACGTCGCCTGCACGTTACGGTAGTTTTTCTCTGGACCTGTCGAACGTATCACGCACCGCCTTCTGGCCTCCGCGCATCCGAAGGGGAAGCTGGCTCTTCCTCTCCCCGAGGCTCCCCGGTGTGTGATGGGTCAGTCCCAACTCTGTAGGCTGCCGAGAGACGCGTCTCTGCCTCGCTCGTCCACTGGCCTGGGCATGTCTTTGGAGCGTGCCTTCCGCTAGGAGCGCATCGGGCTCCTTGGATGTGCAGAGTGAGCATTGTGGGCCAATGCGCAAAGCCCTGTCACCTTAGGTCTTCGTGCAACTGCTGCGTGACTAACTCCCTCCCACCTCTCTCTGGCGTTCCCGACTCGTGCCTGTCCGCGGTGGGCATGAGGGTTTCCCGCAGACCTCTGAGAAGCCGTCACTTCATCTCTTTGGGGCTTTGCCTCTCCATCTCACCCCGCATGACCTCGTGGGATCTGTCTGCAGGTCCACGGGTGCTTTCAGATCTCCTCTTGACGTCCAGGGAGGAATGTTTCCTTTCAGGCTGTAGGCTGGGCAATGTACAGAATTCAGCCTCCCTCCCTGCCTCCGCCGGTCCTCGCTCCCTCCCTCTCTCCCTCCCCCTCCCTCCCTCCCTGTCCCCAGGCCTCCCTCCTCCTCTGCCCTCCTCTCTCCGTCGCACCCCCTCCTCTCGCTCCCTGTTCCTCTCCCTGGGCCCACCCTCTCTCCTCCTCTCCTTCTCCGCGCCGCTCCCGCTCTTCCCCCGCTCTCTGTCCAGCCCCCCCCCCCCTCCCAGGTTTCTCCGACTCCGGGGATGCGCGGTTTTGGGTGCACTATTTCCTCGGAACCCTCCTTTAGTGTCTTGGGCAAGTTTACAAGAGCTAATTCGGTTTGGCCTGTGGCAGTAAACCCACAGTCTGGGCTGTGCCAGGGACAGGCTCCGAAAATTGTGCTTCTCCCCCGCAGAGGGCCGGGCGTTGTTATCCGTGCAGGGTCCCCCGTTTGCGTCGAGAAGTAGAGTTTGAAACGGTGACGCGCTACGGCCCAGAACCCTGCACTTCACCCCAAGGGGGCTCCTCCGGCCTCTTTCCGCTCAAATCCCCCCCTCGTGCCACGGGCGGCCCGACCCATTCCTCTTAGGGACGGGAGGCCCTCCCAGGGCGATGCAACACCAACGCCCTCGGCCTTGCCATCACCCGCTGGGCCTTCCTCCAACCTCATGCAGCGTGCATCGTACACATTCCGGAATGCCTCCGCGCAGCGGACCGGCATGAGGTGGGGGACTGTCGCGAAGGACCTGGTGAGTACCGGAGAAAGGGCAGGGTGTGCTGCCAGTGCTCACTTTGCCATCCCCTCCCTGGCTGGCACTCCACTCAGTGAGAGACAGACCAAGGAAGAACTTGCAGCAGAGCTGGGGCAGCCGAGACAGCCACAGCTCCTCAGGAAGGCGGACAAAAGCAGGCTCCGGGGACCATTAGGCTGGAGCTCGGACATCCCTGGCAGTTATGGTGAGGCGGGAAGGCAGACACAGGGAAAGGGAGCGCGGAAGTCAGACAAGGAGGGAGAAAGCAAAGATGAAGGGCCCGGCAGAGGAAAGTATGGTGGGAGCGAGTCCTAGCAGTGGCTTTAACGAAAGAACACACCCAGAGGTATTACCCTTTAGGCTACGTGGGCGGCCCATTAGCATGCCCCCGCGTCCCAATCGCGGACCTCACCGAGGCTGTGCCAGTGGTTGTGTAAGCACGGAGGTGGCCTCGGACCGTGGCTCCTTGTAAATTTCAGGCCCAATACCTGTGTGCGGTTCCTCTCTTTGCAGGAGAGGCGGGTCGTTGGGGCGGGGAGGTCCCCGCATCCCGGATCCTGCTGGGCGGCCTCCCGACTCCCTCCCGCACCGGGCGGGGAAAGGGGGGAAAGCCATGTGGACAGCCATGTGGCAGTGGTTGGAGCAGCAGCGGATGACTTCAGGGCTTCGCCCCGGCGTGACTAAGAAGGGGCCGGGTGAGGTTTCCGGGCGGCGGGCGGTCACGCTATTGAGCCGCTGGGTTTGAATTCCCCGGTGCCAGTAGCGTGTTCCCAGGGGAACTGACGAGAAGGTGAACACGAGGTTTGTGATAGCAGGGACCCGCCGGGAATGGCCTGGGAGGTGTCAGCGAAGAAGATGGCCAGGGTCCGGGCACGGACGCCACCCGTGAGGAGACGCGCGTGCGGACCGGCTCCCGCGGGGGCGAGGGGCGGGGCCGGGTGCGGCCTCGCCCACCGCCGTGCCACTTGGTGGGGTCCCGGGGCCGGTCAGCGTCCTGGGCGTGAGGCCGGGCTTCCATCCCGCCAAGGCCACAGGCGCACCCCCGCCCCGCCACCCAGACGCCACCCAGACGCCACCGGGCCCCAAGGCTTTGTGCGCATGCGTCCCCCAGGCCCGCCGCCTCCGCTGGGTCCCGGCCTCCAGCCGTGGGCGCCAGAGCGCCACCTGCCGGCCGCTTGTGGGAGCCGCGTGCTCGCCCCTCCAGCTCCTTCGCTCCGTGGCTTGCCGGGGGTTCGGGTCCACGGCCCCATGGAGAGCCAGGCGGGGTCCGGCGAAGCCGGGGCTGCCCCGGAACCCTGGACCACCTAGGTCCGCTGAGGGGGTCGTGAGGAGGAGGGGGCCCGGTGGGGAGGCAGGCGCCTGGGGCGGGGCGGGGGTGCCGCAGGCCCTAGGTGCGGGGGGCATGGCGGCAGAGGCTGCGCGGGAGGCTGAGGCCCCGCAGCGCAGAGGCGAGGCCGGCGCGGGGGAGGATTTGGTGGTCGTGGGGGAGGATATCATGGCGCTGGCGGAGGTCGTGGCGGCGGAAGACGAGGAGGTGGCACAAGCAGAGCAGGACGAGAAGCTGCAGGAGCTGCGGCAGGAAGGGCCAGGGCTGGGTCCCGATCCAGCCGGGGGCCCCACTGGCCGCGCTGGAGGTTGTTCAGTTGGCGCTCAGCTCTGTGGACGCCCAAGCTACCAGGCCCTACTTGCGCCCCAAGTGCAGGATGAATCAGAAGCGGAGTTCTCACCTGGCTCGCCGGAGGGCCGTCATATCCAGGGCATCCCAGGCCATATCTTTCCTCCGGCTGGTGGGGCTTGGCTGCTGTGGAGGATCACCGCGAGGAGGGCAGCAGCAGAGCCACGGCCACGGCCATGAGCGCTGGGGGGAAGGGCTCTCCGCCCCCTTGCCGGGTGGGAGTGGGCCCACGATCCCTACAATGCACAGCAGAGCAAGGCGGGGCGCGGCGGGGGTGAGAACGCTGGGGCTGCGACCTGTCCAGAGCCTGTCTGTGCAGAAGCTGCGGGCGGAAGCTTTGGGGCTGCAGCACACTCCCAACAGCCTTGCGGGGTTCAGGGAACACGGGTCAACACGCTTCGACAAGTAGTGTAGCCCAAAGCCCGCTTGGCTCAGAGCAGATATTGGAAGGAAACGTTTGCTGGGTACATGGGGCACACGGAGAGGCTGCCCTCCGCCGTTCCCTGTCCTTCAGAGCCTGCGTGGTTTTCCAAATTTCCAAAGATCAGGGCAGACCCACAATGTCGTCCGCTCTCGGGTTGCCAAGCCAGTCAGCGGGCCGCCTCGCTTCGGCAGACCGCGGGAACCCAGACACGGCGCTGCCGGGGTGCTGCAAACTCTGTCTCCACAGGCCCCACACAGCCAGGCCGGGGCCCCAGGCCCAGGCGCCTACCCGCACCTTTCCTCCCTGCCTGTCTCTCCCCCTCTGTGTCCTCGCCCGCCCTCTCCCCCTGTCCTCTCTGCCCTCCCTCTGTGTCCCTTCCTCCTGGTGTGGGGTCTCTCTGTCCCTCTCTCTCTTTTGCTTTCCCCCTGCCCCCACCTACCGCTTTCCCTCCCTCACTCGCTGACTCTGCCAGGACCACGCTTTGGGCCGTGGGCGCGCAGCCGTGCTCCAGGTGACCCGAGCGGCCCCCTCCTGGGCACAGGAGGCCCCTCAAAGTCACGGGGCTTCAGGCAAACACACAAGCAATCCCGGCCGTGACAGTGGGACGGAGCACATCCAGCCGTCCAAAGCAGTGACTGCCTGCAGGCCACACGCGCAGGCCAGGGGGACGTGGGAACAGAGCGCAGTCAGGCCCTCGGCCTTGCCCTGTCGGGGGCAGGCAGCCTCAGAGGTGCTGGAAGCCAAGGGACTCCCCAGGGTGGAGCAGGTGGGAAGAAAGGGCAGGAGCTGACCAGGTTGGGAGGGCGGCAGTGCTTGGCGTTTCCGCACTTTTGCAACTTCGGTCGCTTGCTCTCGGCCGGGAAGGTCCGGGGGGCTCCTGCCTCTCTTTCCGTAGCACGTGCCGGCGAGGCTCCTAGACCCAAGGCAGATCCTGAAACACCCCAAGATATCGGCCGTGACGGGTGACCAGGACAGACACGTGCTCAGCTCCGTGACCCATTTGGAGGTCAGTCCTCGGAGACGGAGGCTGGGGGAGGCCCGGTGGGCGTGGGGTTTGAGCAGGAGGGGGCCGGGCAACGTGGTTCAGTGCTGCAGCCAGGCAAACAGCTCGGGGCACCTAGAAGACACGTTCCCCCTTCCCGTCCTCTTTCTTCGGCGGGGCAGGTGGAGGTACTGGGCCATCCCAAATACCGTTTCAGGTTGATGTTTTCCTTTGGGAGCAACCCCTACTTCCAGAACAAAGTGATCCTTAAGGTGTATCGCCTTAACATTGCCGGTGGGAGAGGGCTTGAGCTTCGAGGATGCTGGTGGCGGGCGGGGGGGGGGGCACTTGGGAGCGGGAGGGGAGGTGCGCGGGGTCCCCAGCGTGGGGCGGGACCGGCCCAGGAGGGAGAGGGGCTGGGAGGTTGAGAGGGAGAGAAGGCGAGAGGGCGTGGGTGCGAGGGGCCTGCTCCCGGCTGTCTGTCATGAGTCCACGGAAGGGCATCATACAGCATGCAAGAGACAGCTGGGTGCGTGCTCAGCCGAGGAATGCAAACGGTTGCCTGCCTTGGACGCATTTGTCTTTGGGGCCAGATAGGCAACCCAGAGTACTTCCATAGTCAAATCCTGCTCTGGTGTTTGTTTGGCATGTACTCTACGGGGATGCCTTCTTTCAGGCTAGCAGCTTGACTTAAGGGACTCAGGGACCCGCTTCATTTCGGCAGGCCGGACTCTCCTTAGCATAGAGCCCCGCCTCCCACCTCCATCCCAGCCCCACCCCTCCGGACCCACGGGCTCCTCCTCGCACTCCTTCTCCTTACGTCTTGTGAACATTTTCTGGGTCATTGGTGCCGAACGTCGCCTGCACGTTACGGTAGTTTTTCTCTGGACCTGTCGAACGTATCACGCACCGCCTTCTGGCCTCCGCGCATCCGAAGGGGAAGCTGGCTCTTCCTCTCCCCGAGGCTCCCCGGTGTGTGATGGGTCAGTCCCAACTCTGTAGGCTGCCGAGAGACGCGTCTCTGCCTCGCTCGTCCACTGGCCTGGGCATGTCTTTGGAGCGTGCCTTCCGCTAGGAGCGCATCGGGCTCCTTGGATGTGCAGAGTGAGCATTGTGGGCCAATGCGCAAAGCCCTGTCACCTTAGGTCTTCGTGCAACTGCTGCGTGACTAACTCCCTCCCACCTCTCTCTGGCGTTCCCGACTCGTGCCTGTCCGCGGTGGGCATGAGGGTTTCCCGCAGACCTCTGAGAAGCCGTCACTTCATCTCTTTGGGGCTTTGCCTCTCCATCTCACCCCGCATGACCTCGTGGGATCTGTCTGCAGGTCCACGGGTGCTTTCAGATCTCCTCTTGACGTCCAGGGAGGAATGTTTCCTTTCAGGCTGTAGGCTGGGCAATGTACAGAATTCAGCCTCCCTCCCTGCCTCCGCCGGTCCTCGCTCCCTCCCTCTCTCCCTCCCCCTCCCTCCCTCCCTGTCCCCAGGCCTCCCTCCTCCTCTGCCCTCCTCTCTCCGTCGCACCCCCTCCTCTCGCTCCCTGTTCCTCTCCCTGGGCCCACCCTCTCTCCTCCTCTCCTTCTCCGCGCCGCTCCCGCTCTTCCCCCGCTCTCTGTCCAGCCCCCCCCCCCCCCTCCCAGGTTTCTCCGACTCCGGGGATGCGCGGTTTTGGGTGCACTATTTCCTCGGAACCCTCCTTTAGTGTCTTGGGCAAGTTTACAAGAGCTAATTCGGTTTGGCCTGTGGCAGTAAACCCACAGTCTGGGCTGTGCCAGGGACAGGCTCCGAAAATTGTGCTTCTCCCCCGCAGAGGGCCGGGCGTTGTTATCCGTGCAGGGTCCCCCGTTTGCGTCGAGAAGTAGAGTTTGAAACGGTGACGCGCTACGGCCCAGAACCCTGCACTTCACCCCAAGGGGGCTCCTCCGGCCTCTTTCCGCTCAAATCCCCCCCTCGTGCCACGGGCGGCCCGACCCATTCCTCTTAGGGACGGGAGGCCCTCCCAGGGCGATGCAACACCAACGCCCTCGGCCTTGCCATCACCCGCTGGGCCTTCCTCCAACCTCATGCAGCGTGCATCGTACACATTCCGGAATGCCTCCGCGCAGCGGACCGGCATGAGGTGGGGGACTGTCGCGAAGGACCTGGTGAGTACCGGAGAAAGGGCAGGGTGTGCTGCCAGTGCTCACTTTGCCATCCCCTCCCTGGCTGGCACTCCACTCAGTGAGAGACAGACCAAGGAAGAACTTGCAGCAGAGCTGGGGCAGCCGAGACAGCCACAGCTCCTCAGGAAGGCGGACAAAAGCAGGCTCCGGGGACCATTAGGCTGGAGCTCGGACATCCCTGGCAGTTATGGTGAGGCGGGAAGGCAGACACAGGGAAAGGGAGCGCGGAAGTCAGACAAGGAGGGAGAAAGCAAAGATGAAGGGCCCGGCAGAGGAAAGTATGGTGGGAGCGAGTCCTAGCAGTGGCTTTAACGAAAGAACACACCCAGAGGTATTACCCTTTAGGCTACGTGGGCGGCCCATTAGCATGCCCCCGCGTCCCAATCGCGGACCTCACCGAGGCTGTGCCAGTGGTTGTGTAAGCACGGAGGTGGCCTCGGACCGTGGCTCCTTGTAAATTTCAGGCCCAATACCTGTGTGCGGTTCCTCTCTTTGCAGGAGAGGCGGGTCGTTGGGGCGGGGAGGTCCCCGCATCCCGGATCCTGCTGGGCGGCCTCCCGACTCCCTCCCGCACCGGGCGGGGAAAGGGGGGAAAACCATGTGGACAGCCATGTGGCAGTGGTTGGAGCAGCAGCGGATGACTTCAGGGCTTCGCCCCGGCGTGACTAAGAAGGGGCCGGGTGAGGTTTCCGGGCGGCGGGCGGTCACGCTATTGAGCCGCTGGGTTTGAATTCCCCGGTGCCAGTAGCGTGTTCCCAGGGGAACTGACGAGAAGGTGAACACGAGGTTTGTGATAGCAGGGACCCGCCGGGAATGGCCTGGGAGGTGTCAGCGAAGAAGATGGCCAGGGTCCGGGCACGGACGCCACCCGTGAGGAGACGCGCGTGCGGACCGGCTCCCGCGGGGGCGAGGGGCGGGGCCGGGTGCGGCCTCGCCCACCGCCGTGCCACTTGGTGGGGTCCCGGGGCCGGTCAGCGTCCTGGGCGTGAGGCCGGGCTTCCATCCCGCCAAGGCCACAGGCGCACCCCCGCCCCGCCACCCAGACGCCACCCAGACGCCACCGGGCCCCAAGGCTTTGTGCGCATGCGTCCCCCAGGCCCGCCGCCTCCGCTGGGTCCCGGCCTCCAGCCGTGGGCGCCAGAGCGCCACCTGCCGGCCGCTTGTGGGAGCCGCGTGCTCGCCCCTCCAGCTCCTTCGCTCCGTGGCTTGCCGGGGGTTCGGGTCCACGGCCCCATGGAGAGCCAGGCGGGGTCCGGCGAAGCCGGGGCTGCCCCGGAACCCTGGACCACCTTAGTCCGCTGAGGGGGTCGTGAGGAGGAGGGGGCCCGGTGGGGAGGCAGGCGCCTGGGGCGGGGCGGGGGTGCCGCAGGCCCTAGGTGCGGGGGGCATGGCGGCAGAGGCTGCGCGGGAGGCTGAGGCCCCGCAGCGCAGAGGCGAGGCCGGCGCGGGGGAGGATTTGGTGGTCGTGGGGGAGGATATCATGGCGCTGGCGGAGGTCGTGGCGGCGGAAGACGAGGAGGTGGCACAAGCAGAGCAGGACGAGAAGCTGCAGGAGCTGCGGCAGGAAGGGCCAGGGCTGGGTCCCGATCCAGCCGGGGGCCCCACTGGCCGCGCTGGAGGTTGTTCAGTTGGCGCTCAGCTCTGTGGACGCCCAAGCTACCAGGCCCTACTTGCGCCCCAAGTGCAGGATGAATCAGAAGCGGAGTTCTCACCTGGCTCGCCGGAGGGCCGTCATATCCAGGGCATCCCAGGCCATATCTTTCCTCCGGCTGGTGGGGCTTGGCTGCTGTGGAGGATCACCGCGAGGAGGGCAGCAGCAGAGCCACGGCCACGGCCATGAGCGCTGGGGGGAAGGGCTCTCCGCCCCCTTGCCGGGTGGGAGTGGGCCCACGATCCCTACAATGCACAGCAGAGCAAGGCGGGGCGCGGCGGGGGTGAGAACGCTGGGGCTGCGACCTGTCCAGAGCCTGTCTGTGCAGAAGCTGCGGGCGGAAGCTTTGGGGCTGCAGCACACTCCCAACAGCCTTGCGGGGTTCAGGGAACACGGGTCAACACGCTTCGACAAGTAGTGTAGCACAAAGCCCGCTTGGCTCAGAGCAGATATTGGAAGGAAACGTTTGCTGGGTACATGGGGCACACGGAGAGGCTGCCCTCCGCCGTTCCCTGTCCTTCAGAGCCTGCGTGGTTTTCCAAATTTCCAAAGATCAGGGCAGACCCACAATGTCGTCCGCTCTCGGGTTGCCAAGCCAGTCAGCGGGCCGCCTCGCTTCGGCAGACCGCGGGAACCCAGACACGGCGCTGCCGGGGTGCTGCAAACTCTGTCTCCACAGGCCCCACACAGCCAGGCCGGGGCCCCAGGCCCAGGCGCCTACCCGCACCTTTCCTCCCTGCCTGTCTCTCCCCCTCTGTGTCCTCGCCCGCCCTCTCCCCCTGTCCTCTCTGCCCTCCCTCTGTGTCCCTTCCTCCTGGTGTGGGGTCTCTCTGTCCCTCTCTCTCTTTTGCTTTCCCCCTGCCCCCACCTACCGCTTTCCCTCCCTCACTCGCTGACTCTGCCAGGACCACGCTTTGGGCCGTGGGCGCGCAGCCGTGCTCCAGGTGACCCGAGCGGCCCCCTCCTGGGCACAGGAGGCCCCTCAAAGTCACGGGGCTTCAGGCAAACACACAAGCAATCCCGGCCGTGACAGTGGGACGGAGCACATCCAGCCGTCCAAAGCAGTGACTGCCTGCAGGCCACACGCGCAGGCCAGGGGGACGTGGGAACAGAGCGCAGTCAGGCCCTCGGCCTTGCCCTGTCGGGGGCAGGCAGCCTCAGAGGTGCTGGAAGCCAAGGGACTCCCCAGGGTGGAGCAGGTGGGAAGAAAGGGCAGGAGCTGACCAGGTTGGGAGGGCGGCAGTGCTTGGCGTTTCCGCACTTTTGCAACTTCGGTCGCTTGCTCTCGGCCGGGAAGGTCCGGGGGGCTCCTGCCTCTCTTTCCGTAGCACGTGCCGGCGAGGCTCCTAGACCCAAGGCAGATCCTGAAACACCCCAAGATATCGGCCGTGACGGGTGACCAGGACAGACACGTGCTCAGCTCCGTGACCCATTTGGAGGTCAGTCCTCGGAGACGGAGGCTGGGGGAGGCCCGGTGGGCGTGGGGTTTGAGCAGGAGGGGGCCGGGCAACGTGGTTCAGTGCTGCAGCCAGGCAAACAGCTCGGGGCACCTAGAAGACACGTTCCCCCTTCCCGTCCTCTTTCTTCGGCGGGGCAGGTGGAGGTACTGGGCCATCCCAAATACCGTTTCAGGTTGATGTTTTCCTTTGGGAGCAACCCCTACTTCCAGAACAAAGTGATCCTTAAGGTGTATCGCCTTAACATTGCCGGTGGGAGAGGGCTTGAGCTTCGAGGATGCTGGTGGCGGGCGGGGGGGGGGCACTTGGGAGCGGGAGGGGAGGTGCGCGGGGTCCCCAGCGTGGGGCGGGACCGGCCCAGGAGGGAGAGGGGCTGGGAGGTTGAGAGGGAGAGAAGGCGAGAGGGCGTGGGTGCGAGGGGCCTGCTCCCGGCTGTCTGTCATGAGTCCACGGAAGGGCATCATACAGCATGCAAGAGACAGCTGGGTGCGTGCTCAGCCGAGGAATGCAAACGGTTGCCTGCCTTGGACGCATTTGTCTTTGGGGCCAGATAGGCAACCCAGAGTACTTCCATAGTCAAATCCTGCTCTGGTGTTTGTTTGGCATGTACTCTACGGGGATGCCTTCTTTCAGGCTAGCAGCTTGACTTAAGGGACTCAGGGACCCGCTTCATTTCGGCAGGCCGGACTCTCCTTAGCATAGAGCCCCGCCTCCCACCTCCATCCCAGCCCCACCCCTCCGGACCCACGGGCTCCTCCTCGCACTCCTTCTCCTTACGTCTTGTGAACATTTTCTGGGTCATTGGTGCCGAACGTCGCCTGCACGTTACGGTAGTTTTTCTCTGGACCTGTCGAACGTATCACGCACCGCCTTCTGGCCTCCGCGCATCCGAAGGGGAAGCTGGCTCTTCCTCTCCCCGAGGCTCCCCGGTGTGTGATGGGTCAGTCCCAACTCTGTAGGCTGCCGAGAGACGCGTCTCTGCCTCGCTCGTCCACTGGCCTGGGCATGTCTTTGGAGCGTGCCTTCCGCTAGGAGCGCATCGGGCTCCTTGGATGTGCAGAGTGAGCATTGTGGGCCAATGCGCAAAGCCCTGTCACCTTAGGTCTTCGTGCAACTGCTGCGTGACTAACTCCCTCCCACCTCTCTCTGGCGTTCCCGACTCGTGCCTGTCCGCGGTGGGCATGAGGGTTTCCCGCAGACCTCTGAGAAGCCGTCACTTCATCTCTTTGGGGCTTTGCCTCTCCATCTCACCCCGCATGACCTCGTGGGATCTGTCTGCAGGTCCACGGGTGCTTTCAGATCTCCTCTTGACGTCCAGGGAGGAATGTTTCCTTTCAGGCTGTAGGCTGGGCAATGTACAGAATTCAGCCTCCCTCCCTGCCTCCGCCGGTCCTCGCTCCCTCCCTCTCTCCCTCCCCCTCCCTCCCTCCCTGTCCCCAGGCCTCCCTCCTCCTCTGCCCTCCTCTCTCCGTCGCACCCCCTCCTCTCGCTCCCTGTTCCTCTCCCTGGGCCCACCCTCTCTCCTCCTCTCCTTCTCCGCGCCGCTCCCGCTCTTCCCCCGCTCTCTGTCCAGCCCCCCCCCCCTCCCAGGTTTCTCCGACTCCGGGGATGCGCGGTTTTGGGTGCACTATTTCCTCGGAACCCTCCTTTAGTGTCTTGGGCAAGTTTACAAGAGCTAATTCGGTTTGGCCTGTGGCAGTAAACCCACAGTCTGGGCTGTGCCAGGGACAGGCTCCGAAAATTGTGCTTCTCCCCCGCAGAGGGCCGGGCGTTGTTATCCGTGCAGGGTCCCCCGTTTGCGTCGAGAAGTAGAGTTTGAAACGGTGACGCGCTACGGCCCAGAACCCTGCACTTCACCCCAAGGGGGCTCCTCCGGCCTCTTTCCGCTCAAATCCCCCCCTCGTGCCACGGGCGGCCCGACCCATTCCTCTTAGGGACGGGAGGCCCTCCCAGGGCGATGCAACACCAACGCCCTCGGCCTTGCCATCACCCGCTGGGCCTTCCTCCAACCTCATGCAGCGTGCATCGTACACATTCCGGAATGCCTCCGCGCAGCGGACCGGCATGAGGTGGGGGACTGTCGCGAAGGACCTGGTGAGTACCGGAGAAAGGGCAGGGTGTGCTGCCAGTGCTCACTTTGCCATCCCCTCCCTGGCTGGCACTCCACTCAGTGAGAGACAGACCAAGGAAGAACTTGCAGCAGAGCTGGGGCAGCCGAGACAGCCACAGCTCCTCAGGAAGGCGGACAAAAGCAGGCTCCGGGGACCATTAGGCTGGAGCTCGGACATCCCTGGCAGTTATGGTGAGGCGGGAAGGCAGACACAGGGAAAGGGAGCGCGGAAGTCAGACAAGGAGGGAGAAAGCAAAGATGAAGGGCCCGGCAGAGGAAAGTATGGTGGGAGCGAGTCCTAGCAGTGGCTTTAACGAAAGAACACACCCAGAGGTATTACCCTTTAGGCTACGTGGGCGGCCCATTAGCATGCCCCCGCGTCCCAATCGCGGACCTCACCGAGGCTGTGCCAGTGGTTGTGTAAGCACGGAGGTGGCCTCGGACCGTGGCTCCTTGTAAATTTCAGGCCCAATACCTGTGTGCGGTTCCTCTCTTTGCAGGAGAGGCGGGTCGTTGGGGCGGGGAGGTCCCCGCATCCCGGATCCTGCTGGGCGGCCTCCCGACTCCCTCCCGCACCGGGCGGGGAAAGGGGGGAAAACCATGTGGACAGCCATGTGGCAGTGGTTGGAGCAGCAGCGGATGACTTCAGGGCTTCGCCCCGGCGTGACTAAGAAGGGGCCGGGTGAGGTTTCCGGGCGGCGGGCGGTCACGCTATTGAGCCGCTGGGTTTGAATTCCCCGGTGCCAGTAGCGTGTTCCCAGGGGAACTGACGAGAAGGTGAACACGAGGTTTGTGATAGCAGGGACCCGCCGGGAATGGCCTGGGAGGTGTCAGCGAAGAAGATGGCCAGGGTCCGGGCACGGACGCCACCCGTGAGGAGACGCGCGTGCGGACCGGCTCCCGCGGGGGCGAGGGGCGGGGCCGGGTGCGGCCTCGCCCACCGCCGTGCCACTTGGTGGGGTCCCGGGGCCGGTCAGCGTCCTGGGCGTGAGGCCGGGCTTCCATCCCGCCAAGGCCACAGGCGCACCCCCGCCCCGCCACCCAGACGCCACCCAGACGCCACCGGGCCCCAAGGCTTTGTGCGCATGCGTCCCCCAGGCCCGCCGCCTCCGCTGGGTCCCGGCCTCCAGCCGTGGGCGCCAGAGCGCCACCTGCCGGCCGCTTGTGGGAGCCGCGTGCTCGCCCCTCCAGCTCCTTCGCTCCGTGGCTTGCCGGGGGTTCGGGTCCACGGCCCCATGGAGAGCCAGGCGGGGTCCGGCGAAGCCGGGGCTGCCCCGGAACCCTGGACCACCTTAGTCCGCTGAGGGGGTCGTGAGGAGGAGGGGGCCCGGTGGGGAGGCAGGCGCCTGGGGCGGGGCGGGGGTGCCGCAGGCCCTAGGTGCGGGGGGCATGGCGGCAGAGGCTGCGCGGGAGGCTGAGGCCCCGCAGCGCAGAGGCGAGGCCGGCGCGGGGGAGGATTTGGTGGTCGTGGGGGAGGATATCATGGCGCTGGCGGAGGTCGTGGCGGCGGAAGACGAGGAGGTGGCACAAGCAGAGCAGGACGAGAAGCTGCAGGAGCTGCGGCAGGAAGGGCCAGGGCTGGGTCCCGATCCAGCCGGGGGCCCCACTGGCCGCGCTGGAGGTTGTTCAGTTGGCGCTCAGCTCTGTGGACGCCCAAGCTACCAGGCCCTACTTGCGCCCCAAGTGCAGGATGAATCAGAAGCGGAGTTCTCACCTGGCTCGCCGGAGGGCCGTCATATCCAGGGCATCCCAGGCCATATCTTTCCTCCGGCTGGTGGGGCTTGGCTGCTGTGGAGGATCACCGCGAGGAGGGCAGCAGCAGAGCCACGGCCACGGCCATGAGCGCTGGGGGGAAGGGCTCTCCGCCCCCTTGCCGGGTGGGAGTGGGCCCACGATCCCTACAATGCACAGCAGAGCAAGGCGGGGCGCGGCGGGGGTGAGAACGCTGGGGCTGCGACCTGTCCAGAGCCTGTCTGTGCAGAAGCTGCGGGCGGAAGCTTTGGGGCTGCAGCACACTCCCAACAGCCTTGCGGGGTTCAGGGAACACGGGTCAACACGCTTCGACAAGTAGTGTAGCCCAAAGCCCGCTTGGCTCAGAGCAGATATTGGAAGGCAACGTTTGCTGGGTACATGGGGCACACGGAGAGGCTGCCCTCCGCCGTTCCCTGTCCTTCAGAGCCTGCGTGGTTTTCCAAATTTCCAAAGATCAGGGCAGACCCACAATGTCGTCCGCTCTCGGGTTGCCAAGCCAGTCAGCGGGCCGCCTCGCTTCGGCAGACCGCGGGAACCCAGACACGGCGCTGCCGGGGTGCTGCAAACTCTGTCTCCACAGGCCCCACACAGCCAGGCCGGGGCCCCAGGCCCAGGCGCCTACGCGCACCTTTCCTCCCTGCCTGTCTCTCCCCCTCTGTGTCCTCGCCCGCCCTCTCGCCCTGTCCTCTCTGCCCTCCCTCTGTGTCCCTTCCTCCTGGTGTGGGGTCTCTCTGTCCCTCTCTCTCTTTTGCTTTCCCCCTGCCCCCACCTACCGCTTTCCCTCCCTCACTCGCTGACTCTGCCAGGACCACGCTTTGGGCCGTGGGCGCGCAGCCGTGCTCCAGGTGACCCGAGCGGCCCCCTCCTGGGCACAGGAGGCCCCTCAAAGTCACGGGGCTTCAGGCAAACACACAAGCAATCCCGGCCGTGACAGTGGGACGGAGCACATCCAGCCGTCCAAAGCAGTGACTGCCTGCAGGCCACACGCGCAGGCCAGGGGGACGTGGGAACAGAGCGCAGTCAGGCCCTCGGCCTTGCCCTGTCGGGGGCAGGCAGCCTCAGAGGTGCTGGAAGCCAAGGGACTCCCCAGGGTGGAGCAGGTGGGAAGAAAGGGCAGGAGCTGACCAGGTTGGGAGGGCGGCAGTGCTTGGCGTTTCCGCACTTTTGCAACTTCGGTCGCTTGCTCTCGGCCGGGAAGGTCCGGGGGGCTCCTGCCTCTCTTTCCGTAGCACGTGCCGGCGAGGCTCCTAGACCCAAGGCAGATCCTGAAACACCCCAAGATATCGGCCGTGACGGGTGACCAGGACAGACACGTGCTCAGCTCCGTGACCCATTTGGAGGTCAGTCCTCGGAGACGGAGGCTGGGGGAGGCCCGGTGGGCGTGGGGTTTGAGCAGGAGGGGGCCGGGCAACGTGGTTCAGTGCTGCAGCCAGGCAAACAGCTCGGGGCACCTAGAAGACACGTTCCCCCTTCCCGTCCTCTTTCTTCGGCGGGGCAGGTGGAGGTACTGGGCCATCCCAAATACCGTTTCAGGTTGATGTTTTCCTTTGGGAGCAACCCCTACTTCCAGAACAAAGTGATCCTTAAGGTGTATCGCCTTAACATTGCCGGTGGGAGAGGGCTTGAGCTTCGAGGATGCTGGTGGCGGGCGGGGGGGGGGCACTTGGGAGCGGGAGGGGAGGTGCGCGGGGTCCCCAGCGTGGGGCGGGACCGGCCCAGGAGGGAGAGGGGCTGGGAGGTTGAGAGGGAGAGAAGGCGAGAGGGCGTGGGTGCGAGGGGCCTGCTCCCGGCTGTCTGTCATGAGTCCACGGAAGGGCATCATACAGCATGCAAGAGACAGCTGGGTGCGTGCTCAGCCGAGGAATGCAAACGGTTGCCTGCCTTGGACGCATTTGTCTTTGGGGCCAGATAGGCAACCCAGAGTACTTCCATAGTCAAATCCTGCTCTGGTGTTTGTTTGGCATGTACTCTACGGGGATGCCTTCTTTCAGGCTAGCAGCTTGACTTAAGGGACTCAGGGACCCGCTTCATTTCGGCAGGCCGGACTCTCCTTAGCATAGAGCCCCGCCTCCCACCTCCATCCCAGCCCCACCCCTCCGGACCCACGGGCTCCTCCTCGCACTCCTTCTCCTTACGTCTTGTGAACATTTTCTGGGTCATTGGTGCCGAACGTCGCCTGCACGTTACGGTAGTTTTTCTCTGGACCTGTCGAACGTATCACGCACCGCCTTCTGGCCTCCGCGCATCCGAAGGGGAAGCTGGCTCTTCCTCTCCCCGAGGCTCCCCGGTGTGTGATGGGTCAGTCCCAACTCTGTAGGCTGCCGAGAGACGCGTCTCTGCCTCGCTCGTCCACTGGCCTGGGCATGTCTTTGGAGCGTGCCTTCCGCTAGGAGCGCATCGGGCTCCTTGGATGTGCAGAGTGAGCATTGTGGGCCAATGCGCAAAGCCCTGTCACCTTAGGTCTTCGTGCAACTGCTGCGTGACTAACTCCCTCCCACCTCTCTCTGGCGTTCCCGACTCGTGCCTGTCCGCGGTGGGCATGAGGGTTTCCCGCAGACCTCTGAGAAGCCGTCACTTCATCTCTTTGGGGCTTTGCCTCTCCATCTCACCCCGCATGACCTCGTGGGATCTGTCTGCAGGTCCACGGGTGCTTTCAGATCTCCTCTTGACGTCCAGGGAGGAATGTTTCCTTTCAGGCTGTAGGCTGGGCAATGTACAGAATTCAGCCTCCCTCCCTGCCTCCGCCGGTCCTCGCTCCCTCCCTCTCTCCCTCCCCCTCCCTCCCTCCCTGTCCCCAGGCCTCCCTCCTCCTCTGCCCTCCTCTCTCCGTCGCACCCCCTCCTCTCGCTCCCTGTTCCTCTCCCTGGGCCCACCCTCTCTCCTCCTCTCCTTCTCCGCGCCGCTCCCGCTCTTCCCCCGCTCTCTGTCCAGCCCCCCCCCCCCCTCCCAGGTTTCTCCGACTCCGGGGATGCGCGGTTTTGGGTGCACTATTTCCTCGGAACCCTCCTTTAGTGTCTTGGGCAAGTTTACAAGAGCTAATTCGGTTTGGCCTGTGGCAGTAAACCCACAGTCTGGGCTGTGCCAGGGACAGGCTCCGAAAATTGTGCTTCTCCCCCGCAGAGGGCCGGGCGTTGTTATCCGTGCAGGGTCCCCCGTTTGCGTCGAGAAGTAGAGTTTGAAACGGTGACGCGCTACGGCCCAGAACCCTGCACTTCACCCCAAGGGGGCTCCTCCGGCCTCTTTCCGCTCAAATCCCCCCCTCGTGCCACAGGCGGCCCGACCCATTCCTCTTAGGGTCGGGAGGCCCTCCCAGGGCGATGCAACACCAACGCCCTCGGCCTTGCCATCACCCGCTGGGCCTTCCTCCAACCTCATGCAGCGTGCATCGTACACATTCCGGAATGCCTCCGCGCAGCGGACCGGCATGAGGTGGGGGACTGTCGCGAAGGACCTGGTGAGTACCGGAGAAAGGGCAGGGTGTGCTGCCAGTGCTCACTTTGCCATCCCCTCCCTGGCTGGCACTCCACTCAGTGAGAGACAGACCAAGGAAGAACTTGCAGCAGAGCTGGGGCAGCCGAGACAGCCACAGCTCCTCAGGAAGGCGGACAAAAGCAGGCTCCGGGGACCATTAGGCTGGAGCTCGGACATCCCTGGCAGTTATGGTGAGGCGGGAAGGCAGACACAGGGAAAGGGAGCGCGGAAGTCAGACAAGGAGGGAGAAAGCAAAGATGAAGGGCCCGGCAGAGGAAAGTATGGTGGGAGCGAGTCCTAGCAGTGGCTTTAACGAAAGAACACACCCAGAGGTATTACCCTTTAGGCTACGTGGGCGGCCCATTAGCATGCCCCCGCGTCCCAATCGCGGACCTCACCGAGGCTGTGCCAGTGGTTGTGTAAGCACGGAGGTGGCCTCGGACCGTGGCTCCTTGTAAATTTCAGGCCCAATACCTGTGTGCGGTTCCTCTCTTTGCAGGAGAGGCGGGTCGTTGGGGCGGGGAGGTCCCCGCATCCCGGATCCTGCTGGGCGGCCTCCCGACTCCCTCCCGCACCGGGCGGGGAAAGGGGGGAAAGCCATGTGGACAGCCATGTGGCAGTGGTTGGAGCAGCAGCGGATGACTTCAGGGCTTCGCCCCGGCGTGACTAAGAAGGGGCCGGGTGAGGTTTCCGGGCGGCGGGCGGTCACGCTATTGAGCCGCTGGGTTTGAATTCCCCGGTGCCAGTAGCGTGTTCCCAGGGGAACTGACGAGAAGGTGAACACGAGGTTTGTGATAGCAGGGACCCGCCGGGAATGGCCTGGGAGGTGTCAGCGAAGAAGATGGCCAGGGTCCGGGCACGGACGCCACCCGTGAGGAGACGCGCGTGCGGACCGGCTCCCGCGGGGGCGAGGGGCGGGGCCGGGTGCGGCCTCGCCCACCGCCGTGCCACTTGGTGGGGTCCCGGGGCCGGTCAGCGTCCTGGGCGTGAGGCCGGGCTTCCATCCCGCCAAGGCCACAGGCGCACCCCCGCCCCGCCACCCAGACGCCACCCAGACGCCACCGGGCCCCAAGGCTTTGTGCGCATGCGTCCCCCAGGCCCGCCGCCTCCGCTGGGTCCCGGCCTCCAGCCGTGGGCGCCAGAGCGCCACCTGCCGGCCGCTTGTGGGAGCCGCGTGCTCGCCCCTCCAGCTCCTTCGCTCCGTGGCTTGCCGGGGGTTCGGGTCCACGGCCCCATGGAGAGCCAGGCGGGGTCCGGCGAAGCCGGGGCTGCCCCGGAACCCTGGACCACCTTAGTCCGCTGAGGGGGTCGTGAGGAGGAGGGGGCCCGGTGGGGAGGCAGGCGCCTGGGGCGGGGCGGGGGTGCCGCAGGCCCTAGGTGCGGGGGGCATGGCGGCAGAGGCTGCGCGGGAGGCTGAGGCCCCGCAGCGCAGAGGCGAGGCCGGCGCGGGGGAGGATTTGGTGGTCGTGGGGGAGGATATCATGGCGCTGGCGGAGGTCGTGGCGGCGGAAGACGAGGAGGTGGCACAAGCAGAGCAGGACGAGAAGCTGCAGGAGCTGCGGCAGGAAGGGCCAGGGCTGGGTCCCGATCCAGCCGGGGGCCCCACTGGCCGCGCTGGAGGTTGTTCAGTTGGCGCTCAGCTCTGTGGACGCCCAAGCTACCAGGCCCTACTTGCGCCCCAAGTGCAGGATGAATCAGAAGCGGAGTTCTCACCTGGCTCGCCGGAGGGCCGTCATATCCAGGGCATCCCAGGCCATATCTTTCCTCCGGCTGGTGGGGCTTGGCTGCTGTGGAGGATCACCGCGAGGAGGGCAGCAGCAGAGCCACGGCCACGGCCATGAGCGCTGGGGGGAAGGGCTCTCCGCCCCCTTGCCGGGTGGGAGTGGGCCCACGATCCCTACAATGCACAGCAGAGCAAGGCGGGGCGCGGCGGGGGTGAGAACGCTGGGGCTGCGACCTGTCCAGAGCCTGTCTGTGCAGAAGCTGCGGGCGGAAGCTTTGGGGCTGCAGCACACTCCCAACAGCCTTGCGGGGTTCAGGGAACACGGGTCAACACGCTTCGACAAGTAGTGTAGCCCAAAGCCCGCTTGGCTCAGAGCAGATATTGGAAGGCAACGTTTGCTGGGTACATGGGGCACACGGAGAGGCTGCCCTCCGCCGTTCCCTGTCCTTCAGAGCCTGCGTGGTTTTCCAAATTTCCAAAGATCAGGGCAGACCCACAATGTCGTCCGCTCTCGGGTTGCCAAGCCAGTCAGCGGGCCGCCTCGCTTCGGCAGACCGCGGGAACCCAGACACGGCGCTGCCGGGGTGCTGCAAACTCTGTCTCCACAGGCCCCACACAGCCAGGCCGGGGCCCCAGGCCCAGGCGCCTACGCGCACCTTTCCTCCCTGCCTGTCTCTCCCCCTCTGTGTCCTCGCCCGCCCTCTCCCCCTGTCCTCTCTGCCCTCCCTCTGTGTCCCTTCCTCCTGGTGTGGGGTCTCTCTGTCCCTCTCTCTCTTTTGCTTTCCCCCTGCCCCCACCTACCGCTTTCCCTCCCTCACTCGCTGACTCTGCCAGGACCACGCTTTGGGCCGTGGGCGCGCAGCCGTGCTCCAGGTGACCCGAGCGGCCCCCTCCTGGGCACAGGAGGCCCCTCAAAGTCACGGGGCTTCAGGCAAACACACAAGCAATCCCGGCCGTGACAGTGGGACGGAGCACATCCAGCCGTCCAAAGCAGTGACTGCCTGCAGGCCACACGCGCAGGCCAGGGGGACGTGGGAACAGAGCGCAGTCAGGCCCTCGGCCTTGCCCTGTCGGGGGCAGGCAGCCTCAGAGGTGCTGGAAGCCAAGGGACTCCCCAGGGTGGAGCAGGTGGGAAGAAAGGGCAGGAGCTGACCAGGTTGGGAGGGCGGCAGTGCTTGGCGTTTCCGCACTTTTGCAACTTCGGTCGCTTGCTCTCGGCCGGGAAGGTCCGGGGGGCTCCTGCCTCTCTTTCCGTAGCACGTGCCGGCGAGGCTCCTAGACCCAAGGCAGATCCTGAAACACCCCAAGATATCGGCCGTGACGGGTGACCAGGACAGACACGTGCTCAGCTCCGTGACCCATTTGGAGGTCAGTCCTCGGAGACGGAGGCTGGGGGAGGCCCGGTGGGCGTGGGGTTTGAGCAGGAGGGGGCCGGGCAACGTGGTTCAGTGCTGCAGCCAGGCAAACAGCTCGGGGCACCTAGAAGACACGTTCCCCCTTCCCGTCCTCTTTCTTCGGCGGGGCAGGTGGAGGTACTGGGCCATCCCAAATACCGTTTCAGGTTGATGTTTTCCTTTGGGAGCAACCCCTACTTCCAGAACAAAGTGATCCTTAAGGTGTATCGCCTTAACATTGCCGGTGGGAGAGGGCTTGAGCTTCGAGGATGCTGGTGGCGGGCGGGGGGGGGGCACTTGGGAGCGGGAGGGGAGGTGCGCGGGGTCCCCAGCGTGGGGCGGGACCGGCCCAGGAGGGAGAGGGGCTGGGAGGTTGAGAGGGAGAGAAGGCGAGAGGGCGTGGGTGCGAGGGGCCTGCTCCCGGCTGTCTGTCATGAGTCCACGGAAGGGCATCATACAGCATGCAAGAGACAGCTGGGTGCGTGCTCAGCCGAGGAATGCAAACGGTTGCCTGCCTTGGACGCATTTGTCTTTGGGGCCAGATAGGCAACCCAGAGTACTTCCATAGTCAAATCCTGCTCTGGTGTTTGTTTGGCATGTACTCTACGGGGATGCCTTCTTTCAGGCTAGCAGCTTGACTTAAGGGACTCAGGGACCCGCTTCATTTCGGCAGGCCGGACTCTCCTTAGCATAGAGCCCCGCCTCCCACCTCCATCCCAGCCCCACCCCTCCGGACCCACGGGCTCCTCCTCGCACTCCTTCTCCTTACGTCTTGTGAACATTTTCTGGGTCATTGGTGCCGAACGTCGCCTGCACGTTACGGTAGTTTTTCTCTGGACCTGTCGAACGTATCACGCACCGCCTTCTGGCCTCCGCGCATCCGAAGGGGAAGCTGGCTCTTCCTCTCCCCGAGGCTCCCCGGTGTGTGATGGGTCAGTCCCAACTCTGTAGGCTGCCGAGAGACGCGTCTCTGCCTCGCTCGTCCACTGGCCTGGGCATGTCTTTGGAGCGTGCCTTCCGCTAGGAGCGCATCGGGCTCCTTGGATGTGCAGAGTGAGCATTGTGGGCCAATGCGCAAAGCCCTGTCACCTTAGGTCTTCGTGCAACTGCTGCGTGACTAACTCCCTCCCACCTCTCTCTGGCGTTCCCGACTCGTGCCTGTCCGCGGTGGGCATGAGGGTTTCCCGCAGACCTCTGAGAAGCCGTCACTTCATCTCTTTGGGGCTTTGCCTCTCCATCTCACCCCGCATGACCTCGTGGGATCTGTCTGCAGGTCCACGGGTGCTTTCAGATCTCCTCTTGACGTCCAGGGAGGAATGTTTCCTTTCAGGCTGTAGGCTGGGCAATGTACAGAATGCAGCCTCCCTCCCTGCCTCCGCCGGTCCTCGCTCCCTCCCTCTCTCCCTCCCCCTCCCTCCCTCCCTGTCCCCAGGCCTCCCTCCTCCTCTGCCCTCCTCTCTCCGTCGCACCCCCTCCTCTCGCTCCCTGTTCCTCTCCCTGGGCCCACCCTCTCTCCTCCTCTCCTTCTCCGCGCCGCTCCCGCTCTTCCCCCGCTCTCTGTCCAGCCCCCCCCCCCCTCCCAGGTTTCTCCGACTCCGGGGATGCGCGGTTTTGGGTGCACTATTTCCTCGGAACCCTCCTTTAGTGTCTTGGGCAAGTTTACAAGAGCTAATTCGGTTTGGCCTGTGGCAGTAAACCCACAGTCTGGGCTGTGCCAGGGACAGGCTCCGAAAATTGTGCTTCTCCCCCGCAGAGGGCCGGGCGTTGTTATCCGTGCAGGGTCCCCCGTTTGCGTCGAGAAGTAGAGTTTGAAACGGTGACGCGCTACGGCCCAGAACCCTGCACTTCACCCCAAGGGGGCTCCTCCGGCCTCTTTCCGCTCAAATCCCCCCCTCGTGCCACGGGCGGCCCGACCCATTCCTCTTAGGGACGGGAGGCCCTCCCAGGGCGATGCAACACCAACGCCCTCGGCCTTGCCATCACCCGCTGGGCCTTCCTCCAACCTCATGCAGCGTGCATCGTACACATTCCGGAATGCCTCCGCGCAGCGGACCGGCATGAGGTGGGGGACTGTCGCGAAGGACCTGGTGAGTACCGGAGAAAGGGCAGGGTGTGCTGCCAGTGCTCACTTTGCCATCCCCTCCCTGGCTGGCACTCCACTCAGTGAGAGACAGACCAAGGAAGAACTTGCAGCAGAGCTGGGGCAGCCGAGACAGCCACAGCTCCTCAGGAAGGCGGACAAAAGCAGGCTCCGGGGACCATTAGGCTGGAGCTCGGACATCCCTGGCAGTTATGGTGAGGCGGGAAGGCAGACACAGGGAAAGGGAGCGCGGAAGTCAGACAAGGAGGGAGAAAGCAAAGATGAAGGGCCCGGCAGAGGAAAGTATGGTGGGAGCGAGTCCTAGCAGTGGCTTTAACGAAAGAACACACCCAGAGGTATTACCCTTTAGGCTACGTGGGCGGCCCATTAGCATGCCCCCGCGTCCCAATCGCGGACCTCACCGAGGCTGTGCCAGTGGTTGTGTAAGCACGGAGGTGGCCTCGGACCGTGGCTCCTTGTAAATTTCAGGCCCAATACCTGTGTGCGGTTCCTCTCTTTGCAGGAGAGGCGGGTCGTTGGGGCGGGGAGGTCCCCGCATCCCGGATCCTGCTGGGCGGCCTCCCGACTCCCTCCCGCACCGGGCGGGGAAAGGGGGGAAAGCCATGTGGACAGCCATGTGGCAGTGGTTGGAGCAGCAGCGGATGACTTCAGGGCTTCGCCCCGGCGTGACTAAGAAGGGGCCGGGTGAGGTTTCCGGGCGGCGGGCGGTCACGCTATTGAGCCGCTGGGTTTGAATTCCCCGGTGCCAGTAGCGTGTTCCCAGGGGAACTGACGAGAAGGTGAACACGAGGTTTGTGATAGCAGGGACCCGCCGGGAATGGCCTGGGAGGTGTCAGCGAAGAAGATGGCCAGGGTCCGGGCACGGACGCCACCCGTGAGGAGACGCGCGTGCGGACCGGCTCCCGCGGGGGCGAGGGGCGGGGCCGGGTGCGGCCTCGCCCACCGCCGTGCCACTTGGTGGGGTCCCGGGGCCGGTCAGCGTCCTGGGCGTGAGGCCGGGCTTCCATCCCGCCAAGGCCACAGGCGCACCCCCGCCCCGCCACCCAGACGCCACCCAGACGCCACCGGGCCCCAAGGCTTTGTGCGCATGCGTCCCCCAGGCCCGCCGCCTCCGCTGGGTCCCGGCCTCCAGCCGTGGGCGCCAGAGCGCCACCTGCCGGCCGCTTGTGGGAGCCGCGTGCTCGCCCCTCCAGCTCCTTCGCTCCGTGGCTTGCCGGGGGTTCGGGTCCACGGCCCCATGGAGAGCCAGGCGGGGTCCGGCGAAGCCGGGGCTGCCCCGGAACCCTGGACCACCTTAGTCCGCTGAGGGGGTCGTGAGGAGGAGGGGGCCCGGTGGGGAGGCAGGCGCCTGGGGCGGGGCGGGGGTGCCGCAGGCCCTAGGTGCGGGGGGCATGGCGGCAGAGGCTGCGCGGGAGGCTGAGGCCCCGCAGCGCAGAGGCGAGGCCGGCGCGGGGGAGGATTTGGTGGTCGTGGGGGAGGATATCATGGCGCTGGCGGAGGTCGTGGCGGCGGAAGACGAGGAGGTGGCACAAGCAGAGCAGGACGAGAAGCTGCAGGAGCTGCGGCAGGAAGGGCCAGGGCTGGGTCCCGATCCAGCCGGGGGCCCCACTGGCCGCGCTGGAGGTTGTTCAGTTGGCGCTCAGCTCTGTGGACGCCCAAGCTACCAGGCCCTACTTGCGCCCCAAGTGCAGGATGAATCAGAAGCGGAGTTCTCACCTGGCTCGCCGGAGGGCCGTCATATCCAGGGCATCCCAGGCCATATCTTTCCTCCGGCTGGTGGGGCTTGGCTGCTGTGGAGGATCACCGCGAGGAGGGCAGCAGCAGAGCCACGGCCACGGCCATGAGCGCTGGGGGGAAGGGCTCTCCGCCCCCTTGCCGGGTGGGAGTGGGCCCACGATCCCTACAATGCACAGCAGAGCAAGGCGGGGCGCGGCGGGGGTGAGAACGCTGGGGCTGCGACCTGTCCAGAGCCTGTCTGTGCAGAAGCTGCGGGCGGAAGCTTTGGGGCTGCAGCACACTCCCAACAGCCTTGCGGGGTTCAGGGAACACGGGTCAACACGCTTCGACAAGTAGTGTAGCCCAAAGCCCGCTTGGCTCAGAGCAGATATTGGAAGGCAACGTTTGCTGGGTACATGGGGCACACGGAGAGGCTGCCCTCCGCCGTTCCCTGTCCTTCAGAGCCTGCGTGGTTTTCCAAATTTCCAAAGATCAGGGCAGACCCACAATGTCGTCCGCTCTCGGGTTGCCAAGCCAGTCAGCGGGCCGCCTCGCTTCGGCAGACCGCGGGAACCCAGACACGGCGCTGCCGGGGTGCTGCAAACTCTGTCTCCACAGGCCCCACACAGCCAGGCCGGGGCCCCAGGCCCAGGCGCCTACCCGCACCTTTCCTCCCTGCCTGTCTCTCCCCCTCTGTGTCCTCGCCCGCCCTCTCCCCCTGTCCTCTCTGCCCTCCCTCTGTGTCCCTTCCTCCTGGTGTGGGGTCTCTCTGTCCCTCTCTCTCTTTTGCTTTCCCCCTGCCCCCACCTACCGCTTTCCCTCCCTCACTCGCTGACTCTGCCAGGACCACGCTTTGGGCCGTGGGCGCGCAGCCGTGCTCCAGGTGACCCGAGCGGCCCCCTCCTGGGCACAGGAGGCCCCTCAAAGTCACGGGGCTTCAGGCAAACACACAAGCAATCCCGGCCGTGACAGTGGGACGGAGCACATCCAGCCGTCCAAAGCAGTGACTGCCTGCAGGCCACACGCGCAGGCCAGGGGGACGTGGGAACAGAGCGCAGTCAGGCCCTCGGCCTTGCCCTGTCGGGGGCAGGCAGCCTCAGAGGTGCTGGAAGCCAAGGGACTCCCCAGGGTGGAGCAGGTGGGAAGAAAGGGCAGGAGCTGACCAGGTTGGGAGGGCGGCAGTGCTTGGCGTTTCCGCACTTTTGCAACTTCGGTCGCTTGCTCTCGGCCGGGAAGGTCCGGGGGGCTCCTGCCTCTCTTTCCGTAGCACGTGCCGGCGAGGCTCCTAGACCCAAGGCAGATCCTGAAACACCCCAAGATATCGGCCGTGACGGGTGACCAGGACAGACACGTGCTCAGCTCCGTGACCCATTTGGAGGTCAGTCCTCGGAGACGGAGGCTGGGGGAGGCCCGGTGGGCGTGGGGTTTGAGCAGGAGGGGGCCGGGCAACGTGGTTCAGTGCTGCAGCCAGGCAAACAGCTCGGGGCACCTAGAAGACACGTTCCCCCTTCCCGTCCTCTTTCTTCGGCGGGGCAGGTGGAGGTACTGGGCCATCCCAAATACCGTTTCAGGTTGATGTTTTCCTTTGGGAGCAACCCCTACTTCCAGAACAAAGTGATCCTTAAGGTGTATCGCCTTAACATTGCCGGTGGGAGAGGGCTTGAGCTTCGAGGATGCTGGTGGCGGGCGGGGGGGGGGCACTTGGGAGCGGGAGGGGAGGTGCGCGGGGTCCCCAGCGTGGGGCGGGACCGGCCCAGGAGGGAGAGGGGCTGGGAGGTTGAGAGGGAGAGAAGGCGAGAGGGCGTGGGTGCGAGGGGCCTGCTCCCGGCTGTCTGTCATGAGTCCACGGAAGGGCATCATACAGCATGCAAGAGACAGCTGGGTGCGTGCTCAGCCGAGGAATGCAAACGGTTGCCTGCCTTGGACGCATTTGTCTTTGGGGCCAGATAGGCAACCCAGAGTACTTCCATAGTCAAATCCTGCTCTGGTGTTTGTTTGGCATGTACTCTACGGGGATGCCTTCTTTCAGGCTAGCAGCTTGACTTAAGGGACTCAGGGACCCGCTTCATTTCGGCAGGCCGGACTCTCCTTAGCATAGAGCCCCGCCTCCCACCTCCATCCCAGCCCCACCCCTCCGGACCCACGGGCTCCTCCTCGCACTCCTTCTCCTTACGTCTTGTGAACATTTTCTGGGTCATTGGTGCCGAACGTCGCCTGCACGTTACGGTAGTTTTTCTCTGGACCTGTCGAACGTATCACGCACCGCCTTCTGGCCTCCGCGCATCCGAAGGGGAAGCTGGCTCTTCCTCTCCCCGAGGCTCCCCGGTGTGTGATGGGTCAGTCCCAACTCTGTAGGCTGCCGAGAGACGCGTCTCTGCCTCGCTCGTCCACTGGCCTGGGCATGTCTTTGGAGCGTGCCTTCCGCTAGGAGCGCATCGGGCTCCTTGGATGTGCAGAGTGAGCATTGTGGGCCAATGCGCAAAGCCCTGTCACCTTAGGTCTTCGTGCAACTGCTGCGTGACTAACTCCCTCCCACCTCTCTCTGGCGTTCCCGACTCGTGCCTGTCCGCGGTGGGCATGAGGGTTTCCCGCAGACCTCTGAGAAGCCGTCACTTCATCTCTTTGGGGCTTTGCCTCTCCATCTCACCCCGCATGACCTCGTGGGATCTGTCTGCAGGTCCACGGGTGCTTTCAGATCTCCTCTTGACGTCCAGGGAGGAATGTTTCCTTTCAGGCTGTAGGCTGGGCAATGTACAGAATTCAGCCTCCCTCCCTGCCTCCGCCGGTCCTCGCTCCCTCCCTCTCTCCCTCCCCCTCCCTCCCTCCCTGTCCCCAGGCCTCCCTCCTCCTCTGCCCTCCTCTCTCCGTCGCACCCCCTCCTCTCGCTCCCTGTTCCTCTCCCTGGGCCCACCCTCTCTCCTCCTCTCCTTCTCCGCGCCGCTCCCGCTCTTCCCCCGCTCTCTGTCCAGCCCCCCCCCCCCCTCCCAGGTTTCTCCGACTCCGGGGATGCGCGGTTTTGGGTGCACTATTTCCTCGGAACCCTCCTTTAGTGTCTTGGGCAAGTTTACAAGAGCTAATTCGGTTTGGCCTGTGGCAGTAAACCCACAGTCTGGGCTGTGCCAGGGACAGGCTCCGAAAATTGTGCTTCTCCCCCGCAGAGGGCCGGGCGTTGTTATCCGTGCAGGGTCCCCCGTTTGCGTCGAGAAGTAGAGTTTGAAACGGTGACGCGCTACGGCCCAGAACCCTGCACTTCACCCCAAGGGGGCTCCTCCGGCCTCTTTCCGCTCAAATCCCCCCCTCGTGCCACGGGCGGCCCGACCCATTCCTCTTAGGGACGGGAGGCCCTCCCAGGGCGATGCAACACCAACGCCCTCGGCCTTGCCATCACCCGCTGGGCCTTCCTCCAACCTCATGCAGCGTGCATCGTACACATTCCGGAATGCCTCCGCGCAGCGGACCGGCATGAGGTGGGGGACTGTCGCGAAGGACCTGGTGAGTACCGGAGAAAGGGCAGGGTGTGCTGCCAGTGCTCACTTTGCCATCCCCTCCCTGGCTGGCACTCCACTCAGTGAGAGACAGACCAAGGAAGAACTTGCAGCAGAGCTGGGGCAGCCGAGACAGCCACAGCTCCTCAGGAAGGCGGACAAAAGCAGGCTCCGGGGACCATTAGGCTGGAGCTCGGACATCCCTGGCAGTTATGGTGAGGCGGGAAGGCAGACACAGGGAAAGGGAGCGCGGAAGTCAGACAAGGAGGGAGAAAGCAAAGATGAAGGGCCCGGCAGAGGAAAGTATGGTGGGAGCGAGTCCTAGCAGTGGCTTTAACGAAAGAACACACCCAGAGGTATTACCCTTTAGGCTACGTGGGCGGCCCATTAGCATGCCCCCGCGTCCCAATCGCGGACCTCACCGAGGCTGTGCCAGTGGTTGTGTAAGCACGGAGGTGGCCTCGGACCGTGGCTCCTTGTAAATTTCAGGCCCAATACCTGTGTGCGGTTCCTCTCTTTGCAGGAGAGGCGGGTCGTTGGGGCGGGGAGGTCCCCGCATCCCGGATCCTGCTGGGCGGCCTCCCGACTCCCTCCCGCACCGGGCGGGGAAAGGGGGGAAAGCCATGTGGACAGCCATGTGGCAGTGGTTGGAGCAGCAGCGGATGACTTCAGGGCTTCGCCCCGGCGTGACTAAGAAGGGGCCGGGTGAGGTTTCCGGGCGGCGGGCGGTCACGCTATTGAGCCGCTGGGTTTGAATTCCCCGGTGCCAGTAGCGTGTTCCCAGGGGAACTGACGAGAAGGTGAACACGAGGTTTGTGAGAGCAGGGACCCGCCGGGAATGGCCTGGGAGGTGTCAGCGAAGAAGATGGCCAGGGTCCGGGCACGGACGCCACCCGTGAGGAGACGCGCGTGCGGACCGGCTCCCGCGGGGGCGAGGGGCGGGGCCGGGTGCGGCCTCGCCCACCGCCGTGCCACTGGTGGGGTCCCGGGGCCGGTCAGCGTCCTGGGCGTGAGGCCGGGCTTCCATCCCGCCAAGGCCACAGGCGCACCCCCGCCCCGCCACCCAGACGCCACCCAGACGCCACCGGGCCCCAAGGCTTTGTGCGCATGCGTCCCCCAGGCCCGCCGCCTCCGCTGGGTCCCGGCCTCCAGCCGTGGGCGCCAGAGCGCCACCTGCCGGCCGCTTGTGGGAGCCGCGTGCTCGCCCCTCCAGCTCCTTCGCTCCGTGGCTTGCCGGGGGTTCGGGTCCACGGCCCCATGGAGAGCCAGGCGGGGTCCGGCGAAGCCGGGGCTGCCCCGGAACCCTGGACCACCTTAGTCCGCTGAGGGGGTCGTGAGGAGGAGGGGGCCCGGTGGGGAGGCAGGCGCCTGGGGCGGGGCGGGGGTGCCGCAGGCCCTAGGTGCGGGGGGCATGGCGGCAGAGGCTGCGCGGGAGGCTGAGGCCCCGCAGCGCAGAGGCGAGGCCGGCGCGGGGGAGGATTTGGTGGTCGTGGGGGAGGATATCATGGCGCTGGCGGAGGTCGTGGCGGCGGAAGACGAGGAGGTGGCACAAGCAGAGCAGGACGAGAAGCTGCAGGAGCTGCGGCAGGAAGGGCCAGGGCTGGGTCCCGATCCAGCCGGGGGCCCCACTGGCCGCGCTGGAGGTTGTTCAGTTGGCGCTCAGCTCTGTGGACGCCCAAGCTACCAGGCCCTACTTGCGCCCCAAGTGCAGGATGAATCAGAAGCGGAGTTCTCACCTGGCTCGCCGGAGGGCCGTCATATCCAGGGCATCCCAGGCCATATCTTTCCTCCGGCTGGTGGGGCTTGGCTGCTGTGGAGGATCACCGCGAGGAGGGCAGCAGCAGAGCCACGGCCACGGCCATGAGCGCTGGGGGGAAGGGCTCTCCGCCCCCTTGCCGGGTGGGAGTGGGCCCACGATCCCTACAATGCACAGCAGAGCAAGGCGGGGCGCGGCGGGGGTGAGAACGCTGGGGCTGCGACCTGTCCAGAGCCTGTCTGTGCAGAAGCTGCGGGCGGAAGCTTTGGGGCTGCAGCACACTCCCAACAGCCTTGCGGGGTTCAGGGAACACGGGTCAACACGCTTCGACAAGTAGTGTAGCACAAAGCCCGCTTGGCTCAGAGCAGATATTGGAAGGAAACGTTTGCTGGGTACATGGGGCACACGGAGAGGCTGCCCTCCGCCGTTCCCTGTCCTTCAGAGCCTGCGTGGTTTTCCAAATTTCCAAAGATCAGGGCAGACCCACAATGTCGTCCGCTCTCGGGTTGCCAAGCCAGTCAGCGGGCCGCCTCGCTTCGGCAGACCGCGGGAACCCAGACACGGCGCTGCCGGGGTGCTGCAAACTCTGTCTCCACAGGCCCCACACAGCCAGGCCGGGGCCCCAGGCCCAGGCGCCTACCCGCACCTTTCCTCCCTGCCTGTCTCTCCCCCTCTGTGTCCTCGCCCGCCCTCTCCCCCTGTCCTCTCTGCCCTCCCTCTGTGTCCCTTCCTCCTGGTGTGGGGTCTCTCTGTCCCTCTCTCTCTTTTGCTTTCCCCCTGCCCCCACCTACCGCTTTCCCTCCCTCACTCGCTGACTCTGCCAGGACCACGCTTTGGGCCGTGGGCGCGCAGCCGTGCTCCAGGTGACCCGAGCGGCCCCCTCCTGGGCACAGGAGGCCCCTCAAAGTCACGGGGCTTCAGGCAAACACACAAGCAATCCCGGCCGTGACAGTGGGACGGAGCACATCCAGCCGTCCAAAGCAGTGACTGCCTGCAGGCCACACGCGCAGGCCAGGGGGACGTGGGAACAGAGCGCAGTCAGGCCCTCGGCCTTGCCCTGTCGGGGGCAGGCAGCCTCAGAGGTGCTGGAAGCCAAGGGACTCCCCAGGGTGGAGCAGGTGGGAAGAAAGGGCAGGAGCTGACCAGGTTGGGAGGGCGGCAGTGCTTGGCGTTTCCGCACTTTTGCAACTTCGGTCGCTTGCTCTCGGCCGGGAAGGTCCGGGGGGCTCCTGCCTCTCTTTCCGTAGCACGTGCCGGCGAGGCTCCTAGACCCAAGGCAGATCCTGAAACACCCCAAGATATCGGCCGTGACGGGTGACCAGGACAGACACGTGCTCAGCTCCGTGACCCATTTGGAGGTCAGTCCTCGGAGACGGAGGCTGGGGGAGGCCCGGTGGGCGTGGGGTTTGAGCAGGAGGGGGCCGGGCAACGTGGTTCAGTGCTGCAGCCAGGCAAACAGCTCGGGGCACCTAGAAGACACGTTCCCCCTTCCCGTCCTCTTTCTTCGGCGGGGCAGGTGGAGGTACTGGGCCATCCCAAATACCGTTTCAGGTTGATGTTTTCCTTTGGGAGCAACCCCTACTTCCAGAACAAAGTGATCCTTAAGGTGTATCGCCTTAACATTGCCGGTGGGAGAGGGCTTGAGCTTCGAGGATGCTGGTGGCGGGCGGGGGGGGGGCACTTGGGAGCGGGAGGGGAGGTGCGCGGGGTCCCCAGCGTGGGGCGGGACCGGCCCAGGAGGGAGAGGGGCTGGGAGGTTGAGAGGGAGAGAAGGCGAGAGGGCGTGGGTGCGAGGGGCCTGCTCCCGGCTGTCTGTCATGAGTCCACGGAAGGGCATCATACAGCATGCAAGAGACAGCTGGGTGCGTGCTCAGCCGAGGAATGCAAACGGTTGCCTGCCTTGGACGCATTTGTCTTTGGGGCCAGATAGGCAACCCAGAGTACTTCCATAGTCAAATCCTGCTCTGGTGTTTGTTTGGCATGTACTCTACGGGGATGCCTTCTTTCAGGCTAGCAGCTTGACTTAAGGGACTCAGGGACCCGCTTCATTTCGGCAGGCCGGACTCTCCTTAGCATAGAGCCCCGCCTCCCACCTCCATCCCAGCCCCACCCCTCCGGACCCACGGGCTCCTCCTCGCACTCCTTCTCCTTACGTCTTGTGAACATTTTCTGGGTCATTGGTGCCGAACGTCGCCTGCACGTTACGGTAGTTTTTCTCTGGACCTGTCGAACGTATCACGCACCGCCTTCTGGCCTCCGCGCATCCGAAGGGGAAGCTGGCTCTTCCTCTCCCCGAGGCTCCCCGGTGTGTGATGGGTCAGTCCCAACTCTGTAGGCTGCCGAGAGACGCGTCTCTGCCTCGCTCGTCCACTGGCCTGGGCATGTCTTTGGAGCGTGCCTTCCGCTAGGAGCGCATCGGGCTCCTTGGATGTGCAGAGTGAGCATTGTGGGCCAATGCGCAAAGCCCTGTCACCTTAGGTCTTCGTGCAACTGCTGCGTGACTAACTCCCTCCCACCTCTCTCTGGCGTTCCCGACTCGTGCCTGTCCGCGGTGGGCATGAGGGTTTCCCGCAGACCTCTGAGAAGCCGTCACTTCATCTCTTTGGGGCTTTGCCTCTCCATCTCACCCCGCATGACCTCGTGGGATCTGTCTGCAGGTCCACGGGTGCTTTCAGATCTCCTCTTGACGTCCAGGGAGGAATGTTTCCTTTCAGGCTGTAGGCTGGGCAATGTACAGAATTCAGCCTCCCTCCCTGCCTCCGCCGGTCCTCGCTCCCTCCCTCTCTCCCTCCCCCTCCCTCCCTCCCTGTCCCCAGGCCTCCCTCCTCCTCTGCCCTCCTCTCTCCGTCGCACCCCCTCCTCTCGCTCCCTGTTCCTCTCCCTGGGCCCACCCTCTCTCCTCCTCTCCTTCTCCGCGCCGCTCCCGCTCTTCCCCCGCTCTCTGTCCAGCCCCCCCCCCCCCCTCCCAGGTTTCTCCGACTCCGGGGATGCGCGGTTTTGGGTGCACTATTTCCTCGGAACCCTCCTTTAGTGTCTTGGGCAAGTTTACAAGAGCTAATTCGGTTTGGCCTGTGGCAGTAAACCCACAGTCTGGGCTGTGCCAGGGACAGGCTCCGAAAATTGTGCTTCTCCCCCGCAGAGGGCCGGGCGTTGTTATCCGTGCAGGGTCCCCCGTTTGCGTCGAGAAGTAGAGTTTGAAACGGTGACGCGCTACGGCCCAGAACCCTGCACTTCACCCCAAGGGGGCTCCTCCGGCCTCTTTCCGCTCAAATCCCCCCCTCGTGCCACGGGCGGCCCGACCCATTCCTCTTAGGGACGGGAGGCCCTCCCAGGGCGATGCAACACCAACGCCCTCGGCCTTGCCATCACCCGCTGGGCCTTCCTCCAACCTCATGCAGCGTGCATCGTACACATTCCGGAATGCCTCCGCGCAGCGGACCGGCATGAGGTGGGGGACTGTCGCGAAGGACCTGGTGAGTACCGGAGAAAGGGCAGGGTGTGCTGCCAGTGCTCACTTTGCCATCCCCTCCCTGGCTGGCACTCCACTCAGTGAGAGACAGACCAAGGAAGAACTTGCAGCAGAGCTGGGGCAGCCGAGACAGCCACAGCTCCTCAGGAAGGCGGACAAAAGCAGGCTCCGGGGACCATTAGGCTGGAGCTCGGACATCCCTGGCAGTTATGGTGAGGCGGGAAGGCAGACACAGGGAAAGGGAGCGCGGAAGTCAGACAAGGAGGGAGAAAGCAAAGATGAAGGGCCCGGCAGAGGAAAGTATGGTGGGAGCGAGTCCTAGCAGTGGCTTTAACGAAAGAACACACCCAGAGGTATTACCCTTTAGGCTACGTGGGCGGCCCATTAGCATGCCCCCGCGTCCCAATCGCGGACCTCACCGAGGCTGTGCCAGTGGTTGTGTAAGCACGGAGGTGGCCTCGGACCGTGGCTCCTTGTAAATTTCAGGCCCAATACCTGTGTGCGGTTCCTCTCTTTGCAGGAGAGGCGGGTCGTTGGGGCGGGGAGGTCCCCGCATCCCGGATCCTGCTGGGCGGCCTCCCGACTCCCTCCCGCACCGGGCGGGGAAAGGGGGGAAAGCCATGTGGACAGCCATGTGGCAGTGGTTGGAGCAGCAGCGGATGACTTCAGGGCTTCGCCCCGGCGTGACTAAGAAGGGGCCGGGTGAGGTTTCCGGGCGGCGGGCGGTCACGCTATTGAGCCGCTGGGTTTGAATTCCCCGGTGCCAGTAGCGTGTTCCCAGGGGAACTGACGAGAAGGTGAACACGAGGTTTGTGAGAGCAGGGACCCGCCGGGAATGGCCTGGGAGGTGTCAGCGAAGAAGATGGCCAGGGTCCGGGCACGGACGCCACCCGTGAGGAGACGCGCGTGCGGACCGGCTCCCGCGGGGGCGAGGGGCGGGGCCGGGTGCGGCCTCGCCCACCGCCGTGCCACTGGTGGGGTCCCGGGGCCGGTCAGCGTCCTGGGCGTGAGGCCGGGCTTCCATCCCGCCAAGGCCACAGGCGCACCCCCGCCCCGCCACCCAGACGCCACCCAGACGCCACCGGGCCCCAAGGCTTTGTGCGCATGCGTCCCCCAGGCCCGCCGCCTCCGCTGGGTCCCGGCCTCCAGCCGTGGGCGCCAGAGCGCCACCTGCCGGCCGCTTGTGGGAGCCGCGTGCTCGCCCCTCCAGCTCCTTCGCTCCGTGGCTTGCCGGGGGTTCGGGTCCACGGCCCCATGGAGAGCCAGGCGGGGTCCGGCGAAGCCGGGGCTGCCCCGGAACCCTGGACCACCTTAGTCCGCTGAGGGGGTCGTGAGGAGGAGGGGGCCCGGTGGGGAGGCAGGCGCCTGGGGCGGGGCGGGGGTGCCGCAGGCCCTAGGTGCGGGGGGCATGGCGGCAGAGGCTGCGCGGGAGGCTGAGGCCCCGCAGCGCAGAGGCGAGGCCGGCGCGGGGGAGGATTTGGTGGTCGTGGGGGAGGATATCATGGCGCTGGCGGAGGTCGTGGCGGCGGAAGACGAGGAGGTGGCACAAGCAGAGCAGGACGAGAAGCTGCAGGAGCTGCGGCAGGAAGGGCCAGGGCTGGGTCCCGATCCAGCCGGGGGCCCCACTGGCCGCGCTGGAGGTTGTTCAGTTGGCGCTCAGCTCTGTGGACGCCCAAGCTACCAGGCCCTACTTGCGCCCCAAGTGCAGGATGAATCAGAAGCGGAGTTCTCACCTGGCTCGCCGGAGGGCCGTCATATCCAGGGCATCCCAGGCCATATCTTTCCTCCGGCTGGTGGGGCTTGGCTGCTGTGGAGGATCACCGCGAGGAGGGCAGCAGCAGAGCCACGGCCACGGCCATGAGCGCTGGGGGGAAGGGCTCTCCGCCCCCTTGCCGGGTGGGAGTGGGCCCACGATCCCTACAATGCACAGCAGAGCAAGGCGGGGCGCGGCGGGGGTGAGAACGCTGGGGCTGCGACCTGTCCAGAGCCTGTCTGTGCAGAAGCTGCGGGCGGAAGCTTTGGGGCTGCAGCACACTCCCAACAGCCTTGCGGGGTTCAGGGAACACGGGTCAACACGCTTCGACAAGTAGTGTAGCACAAAGCCCGCTTGGCTCAGAGCAGATATTGGAAGGAAACGTTTGCTGGGTACATGGGGCACATGGAGAGGCTGCCCTCCGCCGTTCCCTGTCCTTCAGAGCCTGCGTGGTTTTCCAAATTTCCAAAGATCAGGGCAGACCCACAATGTCGTCCGCTCTCGGGTTGCCAAGCCAGTCAGCGGGCCGCCTCGCTTCGGCAGACCGCGGGAACCCAGACACGGCGCTGCCGGGGTGCTGCAAACTCTGTCTCCACAGGCCCCACACAGCCAGGCCGGGGCCCCAGGCCCAGGCGCCTACCCGCACCTTTCCTCCCTGCCTGTCTCTCCCCCTCTGTGTCCTCGCCCGCCCTCTCCCCCTGTCCTCTCTGCCCTCCCTCTGTGTCCCTTCCTCCTGGTGTGGGGTCTCTCTGTCCCTCTCTCTCTTTTGCTTTCCCCCTGCCCCCACCTACCGCTTTCCCTCCCTCACTCGCTGACTCTGCCAGGACCACGCTTTGGGCCGTGGGCGCGCAGCCGTGCTCCAGGTGACCCGAGCGGCCCCCTCCTGGGCACAGGAGGCCCCTCAAAGTCACGGGGCTTCAGGCAAACACACAAGCAATCCCGGCCGTGACAGTGGGACGGAGCACATCCAGCCGTCCAAAGCAGTGACTGCCTGCAGGCCACACGAGCAGGCCAGGGGGACGTGGGAACAGAGCGCAGTCAGGCCCTCGGCCTTGCCCTGTCGGGGGCAGGCAGCCTCAGAGGTGCTGGAAGCCAAGGGACTCCCCAGGGTGGAGCAGGTGGGAAGAAAGGGCAGGAGCTGACCAGGTTGGGAGGGCGGCAGTGCTTGGCGTTTCCGCACTTTTGCAACTTCGGTCGCTTGCTCTCGGCCGGGAAGGTCCGGGGGGCTCCTGCCTCTCTTTCCGTAGCACGTGCCGGCGAGGCTCCTAGACCCAAGGCAGATCCTGAAACACCCCAAGATATCGGCCGTGACGGGTGACCAGGACAGACACGTGCTCAGCTCCGTGACCCATTTGGAGGTCAGTCCTCGGAGACGGAGGCTGGGGGAGGCCCGGTGGGCGTGGGGTTTGAGCAGGAGGGGGCCGGGCAACGTGGTTCAGTGCTGCAGCCAGGCAAACAGCTCGGGGCACCTAGAAGACACGTTCCCCCTTCCCGTCCTCTTTCTTCGGCGGGGCAGGTGGAGGTACTGGGCCATCCCAAATACCGTTTCAGGTTGATGTTTTCCTTTGGGAGCAACCCCTACTTCCAGAACAAAGTGATCCTTAAGGTGTATCGCCTTAACATTGCCGGTGGGAGAGGGCTTGAGTTTCGAGGATGCTGGTGGCGGGCGGGGGGGGGGCACTTGGGAGCGGGAGGGGAGGTGCGCGGGGTCCCCAGCGTGGGGCGGGACCGGCCCAGGAGGGAGAGGGGCTGGGAGGTTGAGAGGGAGAGAAGGCGAGAGGGCGTGGGTGCGAGGGGCCTGCTCCCGGCTGTCTGTCATGAGTCCACGGAAGGGCATCATACAGCATGCAAGAGACAGCTGGGTGCGTGCTCAGCCGAGGAATGCAAACGGTTGCCTGCCTTGGACGCATTTGTCTTTGGGGCCAGATAGGCAACCCAGAGTACTTCCATAGTCAAATCCTGCTCTGGTGTTTGTTTGGCATGTACTCTACGGGGATGCCTTCTTTCAGGCTAGCAGCTTGACTTAAGGGACTCAGGGACCCGCTTCATTTCGGCAGGCCGGACTCTCCTTAGCATAGAGCCCCGCCTCCCACCTCCATCCCAGCCCCACCCCTCCGGACCCACGGGCTCCTCCTCGCACTCCTTCTCCTTACGTCTTGTGAACATTTTCTGGGTCATTGGTGCCGAACGTCGCCTGCACGTTACGGTAGTTTTTCTCTGGACCTGTCGAACGTATCACGCACCGCCTTCTGGCCTCCGCGCATCCGAAGGGGAAGCTGGCTCTTCCTCTCCCCGAGGCTCCCCGGTGTGTGATGGGTCAGTCCCAACTCTGTAGGCTGCCGAGAGACGCGTCTCTGCCTCGCTCGTCCACTGGCCTGGGCATGTCTTTGGAGCGTGCCTTCCGCTAGGAGCGCATCGGGCTCCTTGGATGTGCAGAGTGAGCATTGTGGGCCAATGCGCAAAGCCCTGTCACCTTAGGTCTTCGTGCAACTGCTGCGTGACTAACTCCCTCCCACCTCTCTCTGGCGTTCCCAACTCGTGCCTGTCCGCGGTGGGCATGAGGGTTTCCCGCAGACCTCTGAGAAGCCGTCACTTCATCTCTTTGGGGCTTTGCCTCTCCATCTCACCCCGCATGACCTCGTGGGATCTGTCTGCAGGTCCACGGGTGCTTTCAGATCTCCTCTTGACGTCCAGGGAGGAATGTTTCCTTTCAGGCTGTAGGCTGGGCAATGTACAGAATTCAGCCTCCCTCCCTGCCTCCGCCGGTCCTCGCTCCCTCCCTCTCTCCCTCCCCCTCCCTCCCTCCCTGTCCCCAGGCCTCCCTCCTCCTCTGCCCTCCTCTCTCCGTCGCACCCCCTCCTCTCGCTCCCTGTTCCTCTCCCTGGGCCCACCCTCTCTCCTCCTCTCCTTCTCCGCGCCGCTCCCGCTCTTCCCCCGCTCTCTGTCCAGCCCCCCCCCCCCTCCCAGGTTTCTCCGACTCCGGGGATGCGCGGTTTTGGGTGCACTATTTCCTCGGAACCCTCCTTTAGTGTCTTGGGCAAGTTTACAAGAGCTAATTCGGTTTGGCCTGTGGCAGTAAACCCACAGTCTGGGCTGTGCCAGGGACAGGCTCCGAAAATTGTGCTTCTCCCCCGCAGAGGGCCGGGCGTTGTTATCCGTGCAGGGTCCCCCGTTTGCGTCGAGAAGTAGAGTTTGAAACGGTGACGCGCTACGGCCCAGAACCCTGCACTTCACCCCAAGGGGGCTCCTCCGGCCTCTTTCCGCTCAAATCCCCCCCTCGTGCCACGGGCGGCCCGACCCATTCCTCTTAGGGACGGGAGGCCCTCCCAGGGCGATGCAACACCAACGCCCTCGGCCTTGCCATCACCCGCTGGGCCTTCCTCCAACCTCATGCAGCGTGCATCGTACACATTCCGGAATGCCTCCGCGCAGCGGACCGGCATGAGGTGGGGGACTGTCGCGAAGGACCTGGTGAGTACCGGAGAAAGGGCAGGGTGTGCTGCCAGTGCTCACTTTGCCATCCCCTCCCTGGCTGGCACTCCACTCAGTGAGAGACAGACCAAGGAAGAACTTGCAGCAGAGCTGGGGCAGCCGAGACAGCCACAGCTCCTCAGGAAGGCGGACAAAAGCAGGCTCCGGGGACCATTAGGCTGGAGCTCGGACATCCCTGGCAGTTATGGTGAGGCGGGAAGGCAGACACAGGGAAAGGGAGCGCGGAAGTCAGACAAGGAGGGAGAAAGCAAAGATGAAGGGCCCGGCAGAGGAAAGTATGGTGGGAGCGAGTCCTAGCAGTGGCTTTAACGAAAGAACACACCCAGAGGTATTACCCTTTAGGCTACGTGGGCGGCCCATTAGCATGCCCCCGCGTCCCAATCGCGGACCTCACCGAGGCTGTGCCAGTGGTTGTGTAAGCACGGAGGTGGCCTCGGACCGTGGCTCCTTGTAAATTTCAGGCCCAATACCTGTGTGCGGTTCCTCTCTTTGCAGGAGAGGCGGGTCGTTGGGGCGGGGAGGTCCCCGCATCCCGGATCCTGCTGGGCGGCCTCCCGACTCCCTCCCGCACCGGGCGGGGAAAGGGGGGAAAGCCATGTGGACAGCCATGTGGCAGTGGTTGGAGCAGCAGCGGATGACTTCAGGGCTTCGCCCCGGCGTGACTAAGAAGGGGCCGGGTGAGGTTTCCGGGCGGCGGGCGGTCACGCTATTGAGCCGCTGGGTTTGAATTCCCCGGTGCCAGTAGCGTGTTCCCAGGGGAACTGACGAGAAGGTGAACACGAGGTTTGTGATAGCAGGGACCCGCCGGGAATGGCCTGGGAGGTGTCAGCGAAGAAGATGGCCAGGGTCCGGGCACGGACGCCACCCGTGAGGAGACGCGCGTGCGGACCGGCTCCCGCGGGGGCGAGGGGCGGGGCCGGGTGCGGCCTCGCCCACCGCCGTGCCACTGGTGGGGTCCCGGGGCCGGTCAGCGTCCTGGGCGTGAGGCCGGGCTTCCATCCCGCCAAGGCCACAGGCGCACCCCCGCCCCGCCACCCAGACGCCACCCAGACGCGACCGGGCCCCAAGGCTTTGTGCGCATGCGTCCCCCAGGCCCGCCGCCTCCGCTGGGTCCCGGCCTCCAGCCGTGGGCGCCAGAGCGCCACCTGCCGGCCGCTTGTGGGAGCCGCGTGCTCGCCCCTCCAGCTCCTTCGCTCCGTGGCTTGCCGGGGGTTCGGGTCCACGGCCCCATGGAGAGCCAGGCGGGGTCCGGCGAAGCCGGGGCTGCCCCGGAACCCTGGACCACCTTAGTCCGCTGAGGGGGTCGTGAGGAGGAGGGGACCCGGTGGGGAGGCAGGCGCCTGGGGCGGGGCGGGGGTGCCGCAGGCCCTAGGTGCGGGGGGCATGGCGGCAGAGGCTGCGCGGGAGGCTGAGGCCCCGCAGCGCAGAGGCGAGGCCGGCGCGGGGGAGGATTTGGTGGTCGTGGGGGAGGATATCATGGCGCTGGCGGAGGTCGTGGCGGCGGAAGACGAGGAGGTGGCACAAGCAGAGCAGGACGAGAAGCTGCAGGAGCTGCGGCAGGAAGGGCCAGGGCTGGGTCCCGATCCAGCCGGGGGCCCCACTGGCCGCGCTGGAGGTTGTTCAGTTGGCGCTCAGCTCTGTGGACGCCCAAGCTACCAGGCCCTACTTGCGCCCCAAGTGCAGGATGAATCAGAAGCGGAGTTCTCACCTGGCTCGCCGGAGGGCCGTCATATCCAGGGCATCCCAGGCCATATCTTTCCTCCGGCTGGTGGGGCTTGGCTGCTGTGGAGGATCACCGCGAGGAGGGCAGCAGCAGAGCCACGGCCACGGCCATGAGCGCTGGGGGGAAGGGCTCTCCGCCCCCTTGCCGGGTGGGAGTGGGCCCACGATCCCTACAATGCACAGCAGAGCAAGGCGGGGCGCGGCGGGGGTGAGAACGCTGGGGCTGCGACCTGTCCAGAGCCTGTCTGTGCAGAAGCTGCGGGCGGAAGCTTTGGGGCTGCAGCACACTCCCAACAGCCTTGCGGGGTTCAGGGAACACGGGTCAACACGCTTCGACAAGTAGTGTAGCACAAAGCCCGCTTGGCTCAGAGCAGATATTGGAAGGAAACGTTTGCTGGGTACATGGGGCACACGGAGAGGCTGCCCTCCGCCGTTCCCTGTCCTTCAGAGCCTGCGTGGTTTTCCAAATTTCCAAAGATCAGGGCAGACCCACAATGTCGTCCGCTCTCGGGTTGCCAAGCCAGTCAGCGGGCCGCCTCGCTTCGGCAGACCGCGGGAACCCAGACACGGCGCTGCCGGGGTGCTGCAAACTCTGTCTCCACAGGCCCCACACAGCCAGGCCGGGGCCCCAGGCCCAGGCGCCTACCCGCACCTTTCCTCCCTGCCTGTCTCTCCCCCTCTGTGTCCTCGCCCGCCCTCTCCCCCTGTCCTCTCTGCCCTCCCTCTGTGTCCCTTCCTCCTGGTGTGGGGTCTCTCTGTCCCTCTCTCTCTTTTGCTTTCCCCCTGCCCCCACCTACCGCTTTCCCTCCCTCACTCGCTGACTCTGCCAGGACCACGCTTTGGGCCGTGGGCGCGCAGCCGTGCTCCAGGTGACCCGAGCGGCCCCCTCCTGGGCACAGGAGGCCCCTCAAAGTCACGGGGCTTCAGGCAAACACACAAGCAATCCCGGCCGTGACAGTGGGACGGAGCACATCCAGCCGTCCAAAGCAGTGACTGCCTGCAGGCCACACGCGCAGGCCAGGGGGACGTGGGAACAGAGCGCAGTCAGGCCCTCGGCCTTGCCCTGTCGGGGGCAGGCAGCCTCAGAGGTGCTGGAAGCCAAGGGACTCCCCAGGGTGGAGCAGGTGGGAAGAAAGGGCAGGAGCTGACCAGGTTGGGAGGGCGGCAGTGCTTGGCGTTTCCGCACTTTTGCAACTTCGGTCGCTTGCTCTCGGCCGGGAAGGTCCGGGGGGCTCCTGCCTCTCTTTCCGTAGCACGTGCCGGCGAGGCTCCTAGACCCAAGGCAGATCCTGAAACACCCCAAGATATCGGCCGTGACGGGTGACCAGGACAGACACGTGCTCAGCTCCGTGACCCATTTGGAGGTCAGTCCTCGGAGACGGAGGCTGGGGGAGGCCCGGTGGGCGTGGGGTTTGAGCAGGAGGGGGCCGGGCAACGTGGTTCAGTGCTGCAGCCAGGCAAACAGCTCGGGGCACCTAGAAGACACGTTCCCCCTTCCCGTCCTCTTTCTTCGGCGGGGCAGGTGGAGGTACTGGGCCATCCCAAATACCGTTTCAGGTTGATGTTTTCCTTTGGGAGCAACCCCTACTTCCAGAACAAAGTGATCCTTAAGGTGTATCGCCTTAACATTGCCGGTGGGAGAGGGCTTGAGCTTCGAGGATGCTGGTGGCGGGCGGGGGGGGGGCACTTGGGAGCGGGAGGGGAGGTGCGCGGGGTCCCCAGCGTGGGGCGGGACCGGCCCAGGAGGGAGAGGGGCTGGGAGGTTGAGAGGGAGAGAAGGCGAGAGGGCGTGGGTGCGAGGGGCCTGCTCCCGGCTGTCTGTCATGAGTCCACGGAAGGGCATCATACAGCATGCAAGAGACAGCTGGGTGCGTGCTCAGCCGAGGAATGCAAACGGTTGCCTGCCTTGGACGCATTTGTCTTTGGGGCCAGATAGGCAACCCAGAGTACTTCCATAGTCAAATCCTGCTCTGGTGTTTGTTTGGCATGTACTCTACGGGGATGCCTTCTTTCAGGCTAGCAGCTTGACTTAAGGGACTCAGGGACCCGCTTCATTTCGGCAGGCCGGACTCTCCTTAGCATAGAGCCCCGCCTCCCACCTCCATCCCAGCCCCACCCCTCCGGACCCACGGGCTCCTCCTCGCACTCCTTCTCCTTACGTCTTGTGAACATTTTCTGGGTCATTGGTGCCGAACGTCGCCTGCACGTTACGGTAGTTTTTCTCTGGACCTGTCGAACGTATCACGCACCGCCTTCTGGCCTCCGCGCATCCGAAGGGGAAGCTGGCTCTTCCTCTCCCCGAGGCTCCCCGGTGTGTGATGGGTCAGTCCCAACTCTGTAGGCTGCCGAGAGACGCGTCTCTGCCTCGCTCGTCCACTGGCCTGGGCATGTCTTTGGAGCGTGCCTTCCGCTAGGAGCGCATCGGGCTCCTTGGATGTGCAGAGTGAGCATTGTGGGCCAATGCGCAAAGCCCTGTCACCTTAGGTCTTCGTGCAACTGCTGCGTGACTAACTCCCTCCCACCTCTCTCTGGCGTTCCCGACTCGTGCCTGTCCGCGGTGGGCATGAGGGTTTCCCGCAGACCTCTGAGAAGCCGTCACTTCATCTCTTTGGGGCTTTGCCTCTCCATCTCACCCCGCATGACCTCGTGGGATCTGTCTGCAGGTCCACGGGTGCTTTCAGATCTCCTCTTGACGTCCAGGGAGGAATGTTTCCTTTCAGGCTGTAGGCTGGGCAATGTACAGAATTCAGCCTCCCTCCCTGCCTCCGCCGGTCCTCGCTCCCTCCCTCTCTCCCTCCCCCTCCCTCCCTCCCTGTCCCCAGGCCTCCCTCCTCCTCTGCCCTCCTCTCTCCGTCGCACCCCCTCCTCTCGCTCCCTGTTCCTCTCCCTGGGCCCACCCTCTCTCCTCCTCTCCTTCTCCGCGCCGCTCCCGCTCTTCCCCCGCTCTCTGTCCAGCCCCCCCCCCCTCCCAGGTTTCTCCGACTCCGGGGATGCGCGGTTTTGGGTGCACTATTTCCTCGGAACCCTCCTTTAGTGTCTTGGGCAAGTTTACAAGAGCTAATTCGGTTTGGCCTGTGGCAGTAAACCCACAGTCTGGGCTGTGCCAGGGACAGGCTCCGAAAATTGTGCTTCTCCCCCGCAGAGGGCCGGGCGTTGTTATCCGTGCAGGGTCCCCCGTTTGCGTCGAGAAGTAGAGTTTGAAACGGTGACGCGCTACGGCCCAGAACCCTGCACTTCACCCCAAGGGGGCTCCTCCGGCCTCTTTCCGCTCAAATCCCCCCCTCGTGCCACGGGCGGCCCGACCCATTCCTCTTAGGGACGGGAGGCCCTCCCAGGGCGATGCAACACCAACGCCCTCGGCCTTGCCATCACCCGCTGGGCCTTCCTCCAACCTCATGCAGCGTGCATCGTACACATTCCGGAATGCCTCCGCGCAGCGGACCGGCATGAGGTGGGGGACTGTCGCGAAGGACCTGGTGAGTACCGGAGAAAGGGCAGGGTGTGCTGCCAGTGCTCACTTTGCCATCCCCTCCCTGGCTGGCACTCCACTCAGTGAGAGACAGACCAAGGAAGAACTTGCAGCAGAGCTGGGGCAGCCGAGACAGCCACAGCTCCTCAGGAAGGCGGACAAAAGCAGGCTCCGGGGACCATTAGGCTGGAGCTCGGACATCCCTGGCAGTTATGGTGAGGCGGGAAGGCAGACACAGGGAAAGGGAGCGCGGAAGTCAGACAAGGAGGGAGAAAGCAAAGATGAAGGGCCCGGCAGAGGAAAGTATGGTGGGAGCGAGTCCTAGCAGTGGCTTTAACGAAAGAACACACCCAGAGGTATTACCCTTTAGGCTACGTGGGCGGCCCATTAGCATGCCCCCGCGTCCCAATCGCGGACCTCACCGAGGCTGTGCCAGTGGTTGTGTAAGCACGGAGGTGGCCTCGGACCGTGGCTCCTTGTAAATTTCAGGCCCAATACCTGTGTGCGGTTCCTCTCTTTGCAGGAGAGGCGGGTCGTTGGGGCGGGGAGGTCCCCGCATCCCGGATCCTGCTGGGCGGCCTCCCGACTCCCTCCCGCACCGGGCGGGGAAAGGGGGGAAAGCCATGTGGACAGCCATGTGGCAGTGGTTGGAGCAGCAGCGGATGACTTCAGGGCTTCGCCCCGGCGTGACTAAGAAGGGGCCGGGTGAGGTTTCCGGGCGGCGGGCGGTCACGCTATTGAGCCGCTGGGTTTGAATTCCCCGGTGCCAGTAGCGTGTTCCCAGGGGAACTGACGAGAAGGTGAACACGAGGTTTGTGATAGCAGGGACCCGCCGGGAATGGCCTGGGAGGTGTCAGCGAAGAAGATGGCCAGGGTCCGGGCACGGACGCCACCCGTGAGGAGACGCGCGTGCGGACCGGCTCCCGCGGGGGCGAGGGGCGGGGCCGGGTGCGGCCTCGCCCACCGCCGTGCCACTGGTGGGGTCCCGGGGCCGGTCAGCGTCCTGGGCGTGAGGCCGGGCTTCCATCCCGCCAAGGCCACAGGCGCACCCCCGCCCCGCCACCCAGACGCCACCCAGACGCCACCGGGCCCCAAGGCTTTGTGCGCATGCGTCCCCCAGGCCCGCCGCCTCCGCTGGGTCCCGGCCTCCAGCCGTGGGCGCCAGAGCGCCACCTGCCGGCCGCTTGTGGGAGCCGCGTGCTCGCCCCTCCAGCTCCTTCGCTCCGTGGCTTGCCGGGGGTTCGGGTCCACGGCCCCATGGAGAGCCAGGCGGGGTCCGGCGAAGCCGGGGCTGCCCCGGAACCCTGGACCACCTTAGTCCGCTGAGGGGGTCGTGAGGAGGAGGGGGCCCGGTGGGGAGGCAGGCGCCTGGGGCGGGGCGGGGGTGCCGCAGGCCCTAGGTGCGGGGGGCATGGCGGCAGAGGCTGCGCGGGAGGCTGAGGCCCCGCAGCGCAGAGGCGAGGCCGGCGCGGGGGAGGATTTGGTGGTCGTGGGGGAGGATATCATGGCGCTGGCGGAGGTCGTGGCGGCGGAAGACGAGGAGGTGGCACAAGCAGAGCAGGACGAGAAGCTGCAGGAGCTGCGGCAGGAAGGGCCAGGGCTGGGTCCCGATCCAGCCGGGGGCCCCACTGGCCGCGCTGGAGGTTGTTCAGTTGGCGCTCAGCTCTGTGGACGCCCAAGCTACCAGGCCCTACTTGCGCCCCAAGTGCAGGATGAATCAGAAGCGGAGTTCTCACCTGGCTCGCCGGAGGGCCGTCATATCCAGGGCATCCCAGGCCATATCTTTCCTCCGGCTGGTGGGGCTTGGCTGCTGTGGAGGATCACCGCGAGGAGGGCAGCAGCAGAGCCACGGCCACGGCCATGAGCGCTGGGGGGAAGGGCTCTCCGCCCCCTTGCCGGGTGGGAGTGGGCCCACGATCCCTACAATGCACAGCAGAGCAAGGCGGGGCGCGGCGGGGGTGAGAACGCTGGGGCTGCGACCTGTCCAGAGCCTGTCTGTGCAGAAGCTGCGGGCGGAAGCTTTGGGGCTGCAGCACACTCCCAACAGCCTTGCGGGGTTCAGGGAACACGGGTCAACACGCTTCGACAAGTAGTGTAGCACAAAGCCCGCTTGGCTCAGAGCAGATATTGGAAGGAAACGTTTGCTGGGTACATGGGGCACACGGAGAGGCTGCCCTCCGCCGTTCCCTGTCCTTCAGAGCCTGCGTGGTTTTCCAAATTTCCAAAGATCAGGGCAGACCCACAATGTCGTCCGCTCTCGGGTTGCCAAGCCAGTCAGCGGGCCGCCTCGCTTCGGCAGACCGCGGGAACCCAGACACGGCGCTGCCGGGGTGCTGCAAACTCTGTCTCCACAGGCCCCACACAGCCAGGCCGGGGCCCCAGGCCCAGGCGCCTACCCGCACCTTTCCTCCCTGCCTGTCTCTCCCCCTCTGTGTCCTCGCCCGCCCTCTCCCCCTGTCCTCTCTGCCCTCCCTCTGTGTCCCTTCCTCCTGGTGTGGGGTCTCTCTGCCCCTCTCTCTCTTTTGCTTTCCCCCTGCCCCCACCTACCGCTTTCCCTCCCTCACTCGCTGACTCTGCCAGGACCACGCTTTGGGCCGTGGGCGCGCAGCCGTGCTCCAGGTGACCCGAGCGGCCCCCTCCTGGGCACAGGAGGCCCCTCAAAGTCACGGGGCTTCAGGCAAACACACAAGCAATCCCGGCCGTGACAGTGGGACGGAGCACATCCAGCCGTCCAAAGCAGTGACTGCCTGCAGGCCACACGCGCAGGCCAGGGGGACGTGGGAACAGAGCGCAGTCAGGCCCTCGGCCTTGCCCTGTCGGGGGCAGGCAGCCTCAGAGGTGCTGGAAGCCAAGGGACTCCCCAGGGTGGAGCAGGTGGGAAGAAAGGGCAGGAGCTGACCAGGTTGGGAGGGCGGCAGTGCTTGGCGTTTCCGCACTTTTGCAACTTCGGTCGCTTGCTCTCGGCCGGGAAGGTCCGGGGGGCTCCTGCCTCTCTTTCCGTAGCACGTGCCGGCGAGGCTCCTAGACCCAAGGCAGATCCTGAAACACCCCAAGATATCGGCCGTGACGGGTGACCAGGACAGACACGTGCTCAGCTCCGTGACCCATTTGGAGGTCAGTCCTCGGAGACGGAGGCTGGGGGAGGCCCGGTGGGCGTGGGGTTTGAGCAGGAGGGGGCCGGGCAACGTGGTTCAGTGCTGCAGCCAGGCAAACAGCTCGGGGCACCTAGAAGACACGTTCCCCCTTCCCGTCCTCTTTCTTCGGCGGGGCAGGTGGAGGTACTGGGCCATCCCAAATACCGTTTCAGGTTGATGTTTTCCTTTGGGAGCAACCCCTACTTCCAGAACAAAGTGATCCTTAAGGTGTATCGCCTTAACATTGCCGGTGGGAGAGGGCTTGAGCTTCGAGGATGCTGGTGGCGGGCGGGGGGGGGGCACTTGGGAGCGGGAGGGGAGGTGCGCGGGGTCCCCAGCGTGGGGCGGGACCGGCCCAGGAGGGAGAGGGGCTGGGAGGTTGAGAGGGAGAGAAGGCGAGAGGGCGTGGGTGCGAGGGGCCTGCTCCCGGCTGTCTGTCATGAGTCCACGGAAGGGCATCATACAGCATGCAAGAGACAGCTGGGTGCGTGCTCAGCCGAGGAATGCAAACGGTTGCCTGCCTTGGACGCATTTGTCTTTGGGGCCAGATAGGCAACCCAGAGTACTTCCATAGTCAAATCCTGCTCTGGTGTTTGTTTGGCATGTACTCTACGGGGATGCCTTCTTTCAGGCTAGCAGCTTGACTTAAGGGACTCAGGGACCCGCTTCATTTCGGCAGGCCGGACTCTCCTTAGCATAGAGCCCCGCCTCCCACCTCCATCCCAGCCCCACCCCTCCGGACCCACGGGCTCCTCCTCGCACTCCTTCTCCTTACGTCTTGTGAACATTTTCTGGGTCATTGGTGCCGAACGTCGCCTGCACGTTACGGTAGTTTTTCTCTGGACCTGTCGAACGTATCACGCACCGCCTTCTGGCCTCCGCGCATCCGAAGGGGAAGCTGGCTCTTCCTCTCCCCGAGGCTCCCCGGTGTGTGATGGGTCAGTCCCAACTCTGTAGGCTGCCGAGAGACGCGTCTCTGCCTCGCTCGTCCACTGGCCTGGGCATGTCTTTGGAGCGTGCCTTCCGCTAGGAGCGCATCGGGCTCCTTGGATGTGCAGAGTGAGCATTGTGGGCCAATGCGCAAAGCCCTGTCACCTTAGGTCTTCGTGCAACTGCTGCGTGACTAACTCCCTCCCACCTCTCTCTGGCGTTCCCGACTCGTGCCTGTCCGCGGTGGGCATGAGGGTTTCCCGCAGACCTCTGAGAAGCCGTCACTTCATCTCTTTGGGGTTTTGCCTCTCCATCTCACCCCGCATGACCTCGTGGGATCTGTCTGCAGGTCCACGGGTGCTTTCAGATCTCCTCTTGACGTCCAGGGAGGAATGTTTCCTTTCAGGCTGTAGGCTGGGCAATGTACAGAATTCAGCCTCCCTCCCTGCCTCCGCCGGTCCTCGCTCCCTCCCTCTCTCCCTCCCCCTCCCTCCCTCCCTGTCCCCAGGCCTCCCTCCTCCTCTGCCCTCCTCTCTCCGTCGCACCCCCTCCTCTCGCTCCCTGTTCCTCTCCCTGGGCCCACCCTCTCTCCTCCTCTCCTTCTCCGCGCCGCTCCCGCTCTTCCCCCGCTCTCTGTCCAGCCCCCCCCCCCCCTCCCAGGTTTCTCCGACTCCGGGGATGCGCGGTTTTGGGTGCACTATTTCCTCGGAACCCTCCTTTAGTGTCTTGGGCAAGTTTACAAGAGCTAATTCGGTTTGGCCTGTGGCAGTAAACCCACAGTCTGGGCTGTGCCAGGGACAGGCTCCGAAAATTGTGCTTCTCCCCCGCAGAGGGCCGGGCGTTGTTATCCGTGCAGGGTCCCCCGTTTGCGTCGAGAAGTAGAGTTTGAAACGGTGACGCGCTACGGCCCAGAACCCTGCACTTCACCCCAAGGGGGCTCCTCCGGCCTCTTTCCGCTCAAATCCCCCCCTCGTGCCACGGGCGGCCCGACCCATTCCTCTTAGGGACGGGAGGCCCTCCCAGGGCGATGCAACACCAACGCCCTCGGCCTTGCCATCACCCGCTGGGCCTTCCTCCAACCTCATGCAGCGTGCATCGTACACATTCCGGAATGCCTCCGCGCAGCGGACCGGCATGAGGTGGGGGACTGTCGCGAAGGACCTGGTGAGTACCGGAGAAAGGGCAGGGTGTGCTGCCAGTGCTCACTTTGCCATCCCCTCCCTGGCTGGCACTCCACTCAGTGAGAGACAGACCAAGGAAGAACTTGCAGCAGAGCTGGGGCAGCCGAGACAGCCACAGCTCCTCAGGAAGGCGGACAAAAGCAGGCTCCGGGGACCATTAGGCTGGAGCTCGGACATCCCTGGCAGTTATGGTGAGGCGGGAAGGCAGACACAGGGAAAGGGAGCGCGGAAGTCAGACAAGGAGGGAGAAAGCAAAGATGAAGGGCCCGGCAGAGGAAAGTATGGTGGGAGCGAGTCCTAGCAGTGGCTTTAACGAAAGAACACACCCAGAGGTATTACCCTTTAGGCTACGTGGGCGGCCCATTAGCATGCCCCCGCGTCCCAATCGCGGACCTCACCGAGGCTGTGCCAGTGGTTGTGTAAGCACGGAGGTGGCCTCGGACCGTGGCTCCTTGTAAATTTCAGGCCCAATACCTGTGTGCGGTTCCTCTCTTTGCAGGAGAGGCGGGTCGTTGGGGCGGGGAGGTCCCCGCATCCCGGATCCTGCTGGGCGGCCTCCCGACTCCCTCCCGCACCGGGCGGGGAAAGGGGGGAAAGCCATGTGGACAGCCATGTGGCAGTGGTTGGAGCAGCAGCGGATGACTTCAGGGCTTCGCCCCGGCGTGACTAAGAAGGGGCCGGGTGAGGTTTCCGGGCGGCGGGCGGTCACGCTATTGAGCCGCTGGGTTTGAATTCCCCGGTGCCAGTAGCGTGTTCCCAGGGGAACTGACGAGAAGGTGAACACGAGGTTTGTGAGAGCAGGGACCCGCCGGGAATGGCCTGGGAGGTGTCAGCGAAGAAGATGGCCAGGGTCCGGGCACGGACGCCACCCGTGAGGAGACGCGCGTGCGGACCGGCTCCCGCGGGGGCGAGGGGCGGGGCCGGGTGCGGCCTCGCCCACCGCCGTGCCACTGGTGGGGTCCCGGGGCCGGTCAGCGTCCTGGGCGTGAGGCCGGGCTTCCATCCCGCCAAGGCCACAGGCGCACCCCCGCCCCGCCACCCAGACGCCACCCAGACGCCACCGGGCCCCAAGGCTTTGTGCGCATGCGTCCCCCAGGCCCGCCGCCTCCGCTGGGTCCCGGCCTCCAGCCGTGGGCGCCAGAGCGCCACCTGCCGGCCGCTTGTGGGAGCCGCGTGCTCGCCCCTCCAGCTCCTTCGCTCCGTGGCTTGCCGGGGGTTCGGGTCCACGGCCCCATGGAGAGCCAGGCGGGGTCCGGCGAAGCCGGGGCTGCCCCGGAACCCTGGACCACCTTAGTCCGCTGAGGGGGTCGTGAGGAGGAGGGGGCCCGGTGGGGAGGCAGGCGCCTGGGGCGGGGCGGGGGTGCCGCAGGCCCTAGGTGCGGGGGGCATGGCGGCAGAGGCTGCGCGGGAGGCTGAGGCCCCGCAGCGCAGAGGCGAGGCCGGCGCGGGGGAGGATTTGGTGGTCGTGGGGGAGGATATCATGGCGCTGGCGGAGGTCGTGGCGGCGGAAGACGAGGAGGTGGCACAAGCAGAGCAGGACGAGAAGCTGCAGGAGCTGCGGCAGGAAGGGCCAGGGCTGGGTCCCGATCCAGCCGGGGGCCCCACTGGCCGCGCTGGAGGTTGTTCAGTTGGCGCTCAGCTCTGTGGACGCCCAAGCTACCAGGCCCTACTTGCGCCCCAAGTGCAGGATGAATCAGAAGCGGAGTTCTCACCTGGCTCGCCGGAGGGCCGTCATATCCAGGGCATCCCAGGCCATATCTTTCCTCCGGCTGGTGGGGCTTGGCTGCTGTGGAGGATCACCGCGAGGAGGGCAGCAGCAGAGCCACGGCCACGGCCATGAGCGCTGGGGGGAAGGGCTCTCCGCCCCCTTGCCGGGTGGGAGTGGGCCCACGATCCCTACAATGCACAGCAGAGCAAGGCGGGGCGCGGCGGGGGTGAGAACGCTGGGGCTGCGACCTGTCCAGAGCCTGTCTGTGCAGAAGCTGCGGGCGGAAGCTTTGGGGCTGCAGCACACTCCCAACAGCCTTGCGGGGTTCAGGGAACACGGGTCAACACGCTTCGACAAGTAGTGTAGCACAAAGCCCGCTTGGCTCAGAGCAGATATTGGAAGGAAACGTTTGCTGGGTACATGGGGCACACGGAGAGGCTGCCCTCCGCCGTTCCCTGTCCTTCAGAGCCTGCGTGGTTTTCCAAATTTCCAAAGATCAGGGCAGACCCACAATGTCGTCCGCTCTCGGGTTGCCAAGCCAGTCAGCGGGCCGCCTCGCTTCGGCAGACCGCGGGAACCCAGACACGGCGCTGCCGGGGTGCTGCAAACTCTGTCTCCACAGGCCCCACACAGCCAGGCCGGGGCCCCAGGCCCAGGCGCCTACCCGCACCTTTCCTCCCTGCCTGTCTCTCCCCCTCTGTGTCCTCGCCCGCCCTCTCCCCCTGTCCTCTCTGCCCTCCCTCTGTGTCCCTTCCTCCTGGTGTGGGGTCTCTCTGTCCCTCTCTCTCTTTTGCTTTCCCCCTGCCCCCACCTACCGCTTTCCCTCCCTCACTCGCTGACTCTGCCAGGACCACGCTTTGGGCCGTGGGCGCGCAGCCGTGCTCCAGGTGACCCGAGCGGCCCCCTCCTGGGCACAGGAGGCCCCTCAAAGTCACGGGGCTTCAGGCAAACACACAAGCAATCCCGGCCGTGACAGTGGGACGGAGCACATCCAGCCGTCCAAAGCAGTGACTGCCTGCAGGCCACACGCGCAGGCCAGGGGGACGTGGGAACAGAGCGCAGTCAGGCCCTCGGCCTTGCCCTGTCGGGGGCAGGCAGCCTCAGAGGTGCTGGAAGCCAAGGGACTCCCCAGGGTGGAGCAGGTGGGAAGAAAGGGCAGGAGCTGACCAGGTTGGGAGGGCGGCAGTGCTTGGCGTTTCCGCACTTTTGCAACTTCGGTCGCTTGCTCTCGGCCGGGAAGGTCCGGGGGGCTCCTGCCTCTCTTTCCGTAGCACGTGCCGGCGAGGCTCCTAGACCCAAGGCAGATCCTGAAACACCCCAAGATATCGGCCGTGACGGGTGACCAGGACAGACACGTGCTCAGCTCCGTGACCCATTTGGAGGTCAGTCCTCGGAGACGGAGGCTGGGGGAGGCCCGGTGGGCGTGGGGTTTGAGCAGGAGGGGGCCGGGCAACGTGGTTCAGTGCTGCAGCCAGGCAAACAGCTCGGGGCACCTAGAAGACACGTTCCCCCTTCCCGTCCTCTTTCTTCGGCGGGGCAGGTGGAGGTACTGGGCCATCCCAAATACCGTTTCAGGTTGATGTTTTCCTTTGGGAGCAACCCCTACTTCCAGAACAAAGTGATCCTTAAGGTGTATCGCCTTAACATTGCCGGTGGGAGAGGGCTTGAGCTTCGAGGATGCTGGTGGCGGGCGGGGGGGGGGCACTTGGGAGCGGGAGGGGAGGTGCGCGGGGTCCCCAGCGTGGGGCGGGACCGGCCCAGGAGGGAGAGGGGCTGGGAGGTTGAGAGGGAGAGAAGGCGAGAGGGCGTGGGTGCGAGGGGCCTGCTCCCGGCTGTCTGTCATGAGTCCACGGAAGGGCATCATACAGCATGCAAGAGACAGCTGGGTGCGTGCTCAGCCGAGGAATGCAAACGGTTGCCTGCCTTGGACGCATTTGTCTTTGGGGCCAGATAGGCAACCCAGAGTACTTCCATAGTCAAATCCTGCTCTGGTGTTTGTTTGGCATGTACTCTACGGGGATGCCTTCTTTCAGGCTAGCAGCTTGACTTAAGGGACTCAGGGACCCGCTTCATTTCGGCAGGCCGGACTCTCCTTAGCATAGAGCCCCGCCTCCCACCTCCATCCCAGCCCCACCCCTCCGGACCCACGGGCTCCTCCTCGCACTCCTTCTCCTTACGTCTTGTGAACATTTTCTGGGTCATTGGTGCCGAACGTCGCCTGCACGTTACGGTAGTTTTTCTCTGGACCTGTCGAACGTATCACGCACCGCCTTCTGGCCTCCGCGCATCCGAAGGGGAAGCTGGCTCTTCCTCTCCCCGAGGCTCCCCGGTGTGTGATGGGTCAGTCCCAACTCTGTAGGCTGCCGAGAGACGCGTCTCTGCCTCGCTCGTCCACTGGCCTGGGCATGTCTTTGGAGCGTGCCTTCCGCTAGGAGCGCATCGGGCTCCTTGGATGTGCAGAGTGAGCATTGTGGGCCAATGCGCAAAGCCCTGTCACCTTAGGTCTTCGTGCAACTGCTGCGTGACTAACTCCCTCCCACCTCTCTCTGGCGTTCCCGACTCGTGCCTGTCCGCGGTGGGCATGAGGGTTTCCCGCAGACCTCTGAGAAGCCGTCACTTCATCTCTTTGGGGCTTTGCCTCTCCATCTCACCCCGCATGACCTCGTGGGATCTGTCTGCAGGTCCACGGGTGCTTTCAGATCTCCTCTTGACGTCCAGGGAGGAATGTTTCCTTTCAGGCTGTAGGCTGGGCAATGTACAGAATTCAGCCTCCCTCCCTGCCTCCGCCGGTCCTCGCTCCCTCCCTCTCTCCCTCCCCCTCCCTCCCTCCCTGTCCCCAGGCCTCCCTCCTCCTCTGCCCTCCTCTCTCCGTCGCACCCCCTCCTCTCGCTCCCTGTTCCTCTCCCTGGGCCCACCCTCTCTCCTCCTCTCCTTCTCCGCGCCGCTCCCGCTCTTCCCCCGCTCTCTGTCCAGCCCCCCCCCCCCCCTCCCAGGTTTCTCCGACTCCGGGGATGCGCGGTTTTGGGTGCACTATTTCCTCGGAACCCTCCTTTAGTGTCTTGGGCAAGTTTACAAGAGCTAATTCGGTTTGGCCTGTGGCAGTAAACCCACAGTCTGGGCTGTGCCAGGGACAGGCTCCGAAAATTGTGCTTCTCCCCCGCAGAGGGCCGGGCGTTGTTATCCGTGCAGGGTCCCCCGTTTGCGTCGAGAAGTAGAGTTTGAAACGGTGACGCGCTACGGCCCAGAACCCTGCACTTCACCCCAAGGGGGCTCCTCCGGCCTCTTTCCGCTCAAATCCCCCCCTCGTGCCACGGGCGGCCCGACCCATTCCTCTTAGGGACGGGAGGCCCTCCCAGGGCGATGCAACACCAACGCCCTCGGCCTTGCCATCACCCGCTGGGCCTTCCTCCAACCTCATGCAGCGTGCATCGTACACATTCCGGAATGCCTCCGCGCAGCGGACCGGCATGAGGTGGGGGACTGTCGCGAAGGACCTGGTGAGTACCGGAGAAAGGGCAGGGTGTGCTGCCAGTGCTCACTTTGCCATCCCCTCCCTGGCTGGCACTCCACTCAGTGAGAGACAGACCAAGGAAGAACTTGCAGCAGAGCTGGGGCAGCCGAGACAGCCACAGCTCCTCAGGAAGGCGGACAAAAGCAGGCTCCGGGGACCATTAGGCTGGAGCTCGGACATCCCTGGCAGTTATGGTGAGGCGGGAAGGCAGACACAGGGAAAGGGAGCGCGGAAGTCAGACAAGGAGGGAGAAAGCAAAGATGAAGGGCCCGGCAGAGGAAAGTATGGTGGGAGCGAGTCCTAGCAGTGGCTTTAACGAAAGAACACACCCAGAGGTATTACCCTTTAGGCTACGTGGGCGGCCCATTAGCATGCCCCCGCGTCCCAATCGCGGACCTCACCGAGGCTGTGCCAGTGGTTGTGTAAGCACGGAGGTGGCCTCGGACCGTGGCTCCTTGTAAATTTCAGGCCCAATACCTGTGTGCGGTTCCTCTCTTTGCAGGAGAGGCGGGTCGTTGGGGCGGGGAGGTCCCCGCATCCCGGATCCTGCTGGGCGGCCTCCCGACTCCCTCCCGCACCGGGCGGGGAAAGGGGGGAAAGCCATGTGGACAGCCATGTGGCAGTGGTTGGAGCAGCAGCGGATGACTTCAGGGCTTCGCCCCGGCGTGACTAAGAAGGGGCCGGGTGAGGTTTCCGGGCGGCGGGCGGTCACGCTATTGAGCCGCTGGGTTTGAATTCCCCGGTGCCAGTAGCGTGTTCCCAGGGGAACTGACGAGAAGGTGAACACGAGGTTTGTGAGAGCAGGGACCCGCCGGGAATGGCCTGGGAGGTGTCAGCGAAGAAGATGGCCAGGGTCCGGGCACGGACGCCACCCGTGAGGAGACGCGCGTGCGGACCGGCTCCCGCGGGGGCGAGGGGCGGGGCCGGGTGCGGCCTCGCCCACCGCCGTGCCACTGGTGGGGTCCCGGGGCCGGTCAGCGTCCTGGGCGTGAGGCCGGGCTTCCATCCCGCCAAGGCCACAGGCGCACCCCCGCCCCGCCACCCAGACGCCACCCAGACGCCACCGGGCCCCAAGGCTTTGTGCGCATGCGTCCCCCAGGCCCGCCGCCTCCGCTGGGTCCCGGCCTCCAGCCGTGGGCGCCAGAGCGCCACCTGCCGGCCGCTTGTGGGAGCCGCGTGCTCGCCCCTCCAGCTCCTTCGCTCCGTGGCTTGCCGGGGGTTCGGGTCCACGGCCCCATGGAGAGCCAGGCGGGGTCCGGCGAAGCCGGGGCTGCCCCGGAACCCTGGACCACCTTAGTCCGCTGAGGGGGTCGTGAGGAGGAGGGGGCCCGGTGGGGAGGCAGGCGCCTGGGGCGGGGCGGGGGTGCCGCAGGCCCTAGGTGCGGGGGGCATGGCGGCAGAGGCTGCGCGGGAGGCTGAGGCCCCGCAGCGCAGAGGCGAGGCCGGCGCGGGGGAGGATTTGGTGGTCGTGGGGGAGGATATCATGGCGCTGGCGGAGGTCGTGGCGGCGGAAGACGAGGAGGTGGCACAAGCAGAGCAGGACGAGAAGCTGCAGGAGCTGCGGCAGGAAGGGCCAGGGCTGGGTCCCGATCCAGCCGGGGGCCCCACTGGCCGCGCTGGAGGTTGTTCAGTTGGCGCTCAGCTCTGTGGACGCCCAAGCTACCAGGCCCTACTTGCGCCCCAAGTGCAGGATGAATCAGAAGCGGAGTTCTCACCTGGCTCGCCGGAGGGCCGTCATATCCAGGGCATCCCAGGCCATATCTTTCCTCCGGCTGGTGGGGCTTGGCTGCTGTGGAGGATCACCGCGAGGAGGGCAGCAGCAGAGCCACGGCCACGGCCATGAGCGCTGGGGGGAAGGGCTCTCCGCCCCCTTGCCGGGTGGGAGTGGGCCCACGATCCCTACAATGCACAGCAGAGCAAGGCGGGGCGCGGCGGGGGTGAGAACGCTGGGGCTGCGACCTGTCCAGAGCCTGTCTGTGCAGAAGCTGCGGGCGGAAGCTTTGGGGCTGCAGCACACTCCCAACAGCCTTGCGGGGTTCAGGGAACACGGGTCAACACGCTTCGACAAGTAGTGTAGCACAAAGCCCGCTTGGCTCAGAGCAGATATTGGAAGGAAACGTTTGCTGGGTACATGGGGCACATGGAGAGGCTGCCCTCCGCCGTTCCCTGTCCTTCAGAGCCTGCGTGGTTTTCCAAATTTCCAAAGATCAGGGCAGACCCACAATGTCGTCCGCTCTCGGGTTGCCAAGCCAGTCAGCGGGCCGCCTCGCTTCGGCAGACCGCGGGAACCCAGACACGGCGCTGCCGGGGTGCTGCAAACTCTGTCTCCACAGGCCCCACACAGCCAGGCCGGGGCCCCAGGCCCAGGCGCCTACCCGCACCTTTCCTCCCTGCCTGTCTCTCCCCCTCTGTGTCCTCGCCCGCCCTCTCCCCCTGTCCTCTCTGCCCTCCCTCTGTGTCCCTTCCTCCTGGTGTGGGGTCTCTCTGTCCCTCTCTCTCTTTTGCTTTCCCCCTGCCCCCACCTACCGCTTTCCCTCCCTCACTCGCTGACTCTGCCAGGACCACGCTTTGGGCCGTGGGCGCGCAGCCGTGCTCCAGGTGACCCGAGCGGCCCCCTCCTGGGCACAGGAGGCCCCTCAAAGTCACGGGGCTTCAGGCAAACACACAAGCAATCCCGGCCGTGACAGTGGGACGGAGCACATCCAGCCGTCCAAAGCAGTGACTGCCTGCAGGCCACACGAGCAGGCCAGGGGGACGTGGGAACAGAGCGCAGTCAGGCCCTCGGCCTTGCCCTGTCGGGGGCAGGCAGCCTCAGAGGTGCTGGAAGCCAAGGGACTCCCCAGGGTGGAGCAGGTGGGAAGAAAGGGCAGGAGCTGACCAGGTTGGGAGGGCGGCAGTGCTTGGCGTTTCCGCACTTTTGCAACTTCGGTCGCTTGCTCTCGGCCGGGAAGGTCCGGGGGGCTCCTGCCTCTCTTTCCGTAGCACGTGCCGGCGAGGCTCCTAGACCCAAGGCAGATCCTGAAACACCCCAAGATATCGGCCGTGACGGGTGACCAGGACAGACACGTGCTCAGCTCCGTGACCCATTTGGAGGTCAGTCCTCGGAGACGGAGGCTGGGGGAGGCCCGGTGGGCGTGGGGTTTGAGCAGGAGGGGGCCGGGCAACGTGGTTCAGTGCTGCAGCCAGGCAAACAGCTCGGGGCACCTAGAAGACACGTTCCCCCTTCCCGTCCTCTTTCTTCGGCGGGGCAGGTGGAGGTACTGGGCCATCCCAAATACCGTTTCAGGTTGATGTTTTCCTTTGGGAGCAACCCCTACTTCCAGAACAAAGTGATCCTTAAGGTGTATCGCCTTAACATTGCCGGTGGGAGAGGGCTTGAGTTTCGAGGATGCTGGTGGCGGGCGGGGGGGGGGCACTTGGGAGCGGGAGGGGAGGTGCGCGGGGTCCCCAGCGTGGGGCGGGACCGGCCCAGGAGGGAGAGGGGCTGGGAGGTTGAGAGGGAGAGAAGGCGAGAGGGCGTGGGTGCGAGGGGCCTGCTCCCGGCTGTCTGTCATGAGTCCACGGAAGGGCATCATACAGCATGCAAGAGACAGCTGGGTGCGTGCTCAGCCGAGGAATGCAAACGGTTGCCTGCCTTGGACGCATTTGTCTTTGGGGCCAGATAGGCAACCCAGAGTACTTCCATAGTCAAATCCTGCTCTGGTGTTTGTTTGGCATGTACTCTACGGGGATGCCTTCTTTCAGGCTAGCAGCTTGACTTAAGGGACTCAGGGACCCGCTTCATTTCGGCAGGCCGGACTCTCCTTAGCATAGAGCCCCGCCTCCCACCTCCATCCCAGCCCCACCCCTCCGGACCCACGGGCTCCTCCTCGCACTCCTTCTCCTTACGTCTTGTGAACATTTTCTGGGTCATTGGTGCCGAACGTCGCCTGCACGTTACGGTAGTTTTTCTCTGGACCTGTCGAACGTATCACGCACCGCCTTCTGGCCTCCGCGCATCCGAAGGGGAAGCTGGCTCTTCCTCTCCCCGAGGCTCCCCGGTGTGTGATGGGTCAGTCCCAACTCTGTAGGCTGCCGAGAGACGCGTCTCTGCCTCGCTCGTCCACTGGCCTGGGCATGTCTTTGGAGCGTGCCTTCCGCTAGGAGCGCATCGGGCTCCTTGGATGTGCAGAGTGAGCATTGTGGGCCAATGCGCAAAGCCCTGTCACCTTAGGTCTTCGTGCAACTGCTGCGTGACTAACTCCCTCCCACCTCTCTCTGGCGTTCCCAACTCGTGCCTGTCCGCGGTGGGCATGAGGGTTTCCCGCAGACCTCTGAGAAGCCGTCACTTCATCTCTTTGGGGCTTTGCCTCTCCATCTCACCCCGCATGACCTCGTGGGATCTGTCTGCAGGTCCACGGGTGCTTTCAGATCTCCTCTTGACGTCCAGGGAGGAATGTTTCCTTTCAGGCTGTAGGCTGGGCAATGTACAGAATTCAGCCTCCCTCCCTGCCTCCGCCGGTCCTCGCTCCCTCCCTCTCTCCCTCCCCCTCCCTCCCTCCCTGTCCCCAGGCCTCCCTCCTCCTCTGCCCTCCTCTCTCCGTCGCACCCCCTCCTCTCGCTCCCTGTTCCTCTCCCTGGGCCCACCCTCTCTCCTCCTCTCCTTCTCCGCGCCGCTCCCGCTCTTCCCCCGCTCTCTGTCCAGCCCCCCCCCCCCTCCCAGGTTTCTCCGACTCCGGGGATGCGCGGTTTTGGGTGCACTATTTCCTCGGAACCCTCCTTTAGTGTCTTGGGCAAGTTTACAAGAGCTAATTCGGTTTGGCCTGTGGCAGTAAACCCACAGTCTGGGCTGTGCCAGGGACAGGCTCCGAAAATTGTGCTTCTCCCCCGCAGAGGGCCGGGCGTTGTTATCCGTGCAGGGTCCCCCGTTTGCGTCGAGAAGTAGAGTTTGAAACGGTGACGCGCTACGGCCCAGAACCCTGCACTTCACCCCAAGGGGGCTCCTCCGGCCTCTTTCCGCTCAAATCCCCCCCTCGTGCCACGGGCGGCCCGACCCATTCCTCTTAGGGACGGGAGGCCCTCCCAGGGCGATGCAACACCAACGCCCTCGGCCTTGCCATCACCCGCTGGGCCTTCCTCCAACCTCATGCAGCGTGCATCGTACACATTCCGGAATGCCTCCGCGCAGCGGACCGGCATGAGGTGGGGGACTGTCGCGAAGGACCTGGTGAGTACCGGAGAAAGGGCAGGGTGTGCTGCCAGTGCTCACTTTGCCATCCCCTCCCTGGCTGGCACTCCACTCAGTGAGAGACAGACCAAGGAAGAACTTGCAGCAGAGCTGGGGCAGCCGAGACAGCCACAGCTCCTCAGGAAGGCGGACAAAAGCAGGCTCCGGGGACCATTAGGCTGGAGCTCGGACATCCCTGGCAGTTATGGTGAGGCGGGAAGGCAGACACAGGGAAAGGGAGCGCGGAAGTCAGACAAGGAGGGAGAAAGCAAAGATGAAGGGCCCGGCAGAGGAAAGTATGGTGGGAGCGAGTCCTAGCAGTGGCTTTAACGAAAGAACACACCCAGAGGTATTACCCTTTAGGCTACGTGGGCGGCCCATTAGCATGCCCCCGCGTCCCAATCGCGGACCTCACCGAGGCTGTGCCAGTGGTTGTGTAAGCACGGAGGTGGCCTCGGACCGTGGCTCCTTGTAAATTTCAGGCCCAATACCTGTGTGCGGTTCCTCTCTTTGCAGGAGAGGCGGGTCGTTGGGGCGGGGAGGTCCCCGCATCCCGGATCCTGCTGGGCGGCCTCCCGACTCCCTCCCGCACCGGGCGGGGAAAGGGGGGAAAGCCATGTGGACAGCCATGTGGCAGTGGTTGGAGCAGCAGCGGATGACTTCAGGGCTTCGCCCCGGCGTGACTAAGAAGGGGCCGGGTGAGGTTTCCGGGCGGCGGGCGGTCACGCTATTGAGCCGCTGGGTTTGAATTCCCCGGTGCCAGTAGCGTGTTCCCAGGGGAACTGACGAGAAGGTGAACACGAGGTTTGTGATAGCAGGGACCCGCCGGGAATGGCCTGGGAGGTGTCAGCGAAGAAGATGGCCAGGGTCCGGGCACGGACGCCACCCGTGAGGAGACGCGCGTGCGGACCGGCTCCCGCGGGGGCGAGGGGCGGGGCCGGGTGCGGCCTCGCCCACCGCCGTGCCACTGGTGGGGTCCCGGGGCCGGTCAGCGTCCTGGGCGTGAGGCCGGGCTTCCATCCCGCCAAGGCCACAGGCGCACCCCCGCCCCGCCACCCAGACGCCACCCAGACGCGACCGGGCCCCAAGGCTTTGTGCGCATGCGTCCCCCAGGCCCGCCGCCTCCGCTGGGTCCCGGCCTCCAGCCGTGGGCGCCAGAGCGCCACCTGCCGGCCGCTTGTGGGAGCCGCGTGCTCGCCCCTCCAGCTCCTTCGCTCCGTGGCTTGCCGGGGGTTCGGGTCCACGGCCCCATGGAGAGCCAGGCGGGGTCCGGCGAAGCCGGGGCTGCCCCGGAACCCTGGACCACCTTAGTCCGCTGAGGGGGTCGTGAGGAGGAGGGGACCCGGTGGGGAGGCAGGCGCCTGGGGCGGGGCGGGGGTGCCGCAGGCCCTAGGTGCGGGGGGCATGGCGGCAGAGGCTGCGCGGGAGGCTGAGGCCCCGCAGCGCAGAGGCGAGGCCGGCGCGGGGGAGGATTTGGTGGTCGTGGGGGAGGATATCATGGCGCTGGCGGAGGTCGTGGCGGCGGAAGACGAGGAGGTGGCACAAGCAGAGCAGGACGAGAAGCTGCAGGAGCTGCGGCAGGAAGGGCCAGGGCTGGGTCCCGATCCAGCCGGGGGCCCCACTGGCCGCGCTGGAGGTTGTTCAGTTGGCGCTCAGCTCTGTGGACGCCCAAGCTACCAGGCCCTACTTGCGCCCCAAGTGCAGGATGAATCAGAAGCGGAGTTCTCACCTGGCTCGCCGGAGGGCCGTCATATCCAGGGCATCCCAGGCCATATCTTTCCTCCGGCTGGTGGGGCTTGGCTGCTGTGGAGGATCACCGCGAGGAGGGCAGCAGCAGAGCCACGGCCACGGCCATGAGCGCTGGGGGGAAGGGCTCTCCGCCCCCTTGCCGGGTGGGAGTGGGCCCACGATCCCTACAATGCACAGCAGAGCAAGGCGGGGCGCGGCGGGGGTGAGAACGCTGGGGCTGCGACCTGTCCAGAGCCTGTCTGTGCAGAAGCTGCGGGCGGAAGCTTTGGGGCTGCAGCACACTCCCAACAGCCTTGCGGGGTTCAGGGAACACGGGTCAACACGCTTCGACAAGTAGTGTAGCACAAAGCCCGCTTGGCTCAGAGCAGATATTGGAAGGAAACGTTTGCTGGGTACATGGGGCACACGGAGAGGCTGCCCTCCGCCGTTCCCTGTCCTTCAGAGCCTGCGTGGTTTTCCAAATTTCCAAAGATCAGGGCAGACCCACAATGTCGTCCGCTCTCGGGTTGCCAAGCCAGTCAGCGGGCCGCCTCGCTTCGGCAGACCGCGGGAACCCAGACACGGCGCTGCCGGGGTGCTGCAAACTCTGTCTCCACAGGCCCCACACAGCCAGGCCGGGGCCCCAGGCCCAGGCGCCTACCCGCACCTTTCCTCCCTGCCTGTCTCTCCCCCTCTGTGTCCTCGCCCGCCCTCTCCCCCTGTCCTCTCTGCCCTCCCTCTGTGTCCCTTCCTCCTGGTGTGGGGTCTCTCTGTCCCTCTCTCTCTTTTGCTTTCCCCCTGCCCCCACCTACCGCTTTCCCTCCCTCACTCGCTGACTCTGCCAGGACCACGCTTTGGGCCGTGGGCGCGCAGCCGTGCTCCAGGTGACCCGAGCGGCCCCCTCCTGGGCACAGGAGGCCCCTCAAAGTCACGGGGCTTCAGGCAAACACACAAGCAATCCCGGCCGTGACAGTGGGACGGAGCACATCCAGCCGTCCAAAGCAGTGACTGCCTGCAGGCCACACGCGCAGGCCAGGGGGACGTGGGAACAGAGCGCAGTCAGGCCCTCGGCCTTGCCCTGTCGGGGGCAGGCAGCCTCAGAGGTGCTGGAAGCCAAGGGACTCCCCAGGGTGGAGCAGGTGGGAAGAAAGGGCAGGAGCTGACCAGGTTGGGAGGGCGGCAGTGCTTGGCGTTTCCGCACTTTTGCAACTTCGGTCGCTTGCTCTCGGCCGGGAAGGTCCGGGGGGCTCCTGCCTCTCTTTCCGTAGCACGTGCCGGCGAGGCTCCTAGACCCAAGGCAGATCCTGAAACACCCCAAGATATCGGCCGTGACGGGTGACCAGGACAGACACGTGCTCAGCTCCGTGACCCATTTGGAGGTCAGTCCTCGGAGACGGAGGCTGGGGGAGGCCCGGTGGGCGTGGGGTTTGAGCAGGAGGGGGCCGGGCAACGTGGTTCAGTGCTGCAGCCAGGCAAACAGCTCGGGGCACCTAGAAGACACGTTCCCCCTTCCCGTCCTCTTTCTTCGGCGGGGCAGGTGGAGGTACTGGGCCATCCCAAATACCGTTTCAGGTTGATGTTTTCCTTTGGGAGCAACCCCTACTTCCAGAACAAAGTGATCCTTAAGGTGTATCGCCTTAACATTGCCGGTGGGAGAGGGCTTGAGCTTCGAGGATGCTGGTGGCGGGCGGGGGGGGGGCACTTGGGAGCGGGAGGGGAGGTGCGCGGGGTCCCCAGCGTGGGGCGGGACCGGCCCAGGAGGGAGAGGGGCTGGGAGGTTGAGAGGGAGAGAAGGCGAGAGGGCGTGGGTGCGAGGGGCCTGCTCCCGGCTGTCTGTCATGAGTCCACGGAAGGGCATCATACAGCATGCAAGAGACAGCTGGGTGCGTGCTCAGCCGAGGAATGCAAACGGTTGCCTGCCTTGGACGCATTTGTCTTTGGGGCCAGATAGGCAACCCAGAGTACTTCCATAGTCAAATCCTGCTCTGGTGTTTGTTTGGCATGTACTCTACGGGGATGCCTTCTTTCAGGCTAGCAGCTTGACTTAAGGGACTCAGGGACCCGCTTCATTTCGGCAGGCCGGACTCTCCTTAGCATAGAGCCCCGCCTCCCACCTCCATCCCAGCCCCACCCCTCCGGACCCACGGGCTCCTCCTCGCACTCCTTCTCCTTACGTCTTGTGAACATTTTCTGGGTCATTGGTGCCGAACGTCGCCTGCACGTTACGGTAGTTTTTCTCTGGACCTGTCGAACGTATCACGCACCGCCTTCTGGCCTCCGCGCATCCGAAGGGGAAGCTGGCTCTTCCTCTCCCCGAGGCTCCCCGGTGTGTGATGGGTCAGTCCCAACTCTGTAGGCTGCCGAGAGACGCGTCTCTGCCTCGCTCGTCCACTGGCCTGGGCATGTCTTTGGAGCGTGCCTTCCGCTAGGAGCGCATCGGGCTCCTTGGATGTGCAGAGTGAGCATTGTGGGCCAATGCGCAAAGCCCTGTCACCTTAGGTCTTCGTGCAACTGCTGCGTGACTAACTCCCTCCCACCTCTCTCTGGCGTTCCCGACTCGTGCCTGTCCGCGGTGGGCATGAGGGTTTCCCGCAGACCTCTGAGAAGCCGTCACTTCATCTCTTTGGGGCTTTGCCTCTCCATCTCACCCCGCATGACCTCGTGGGATCTGTCTGCAGGTCCACGGGTGCTTTCAGATCTCCTCTTGACGTCCAGGGAGGAATGTTTCCTTTCAGGCTGTAGGCTGGGCAATGTACAGAATTCAGCCTCCCTCCCTGCCTCCGCCGGTCCTCGCTCCCTCCCTCTCTCCCTCCCCCTCCCTCCCTCCCTGTCCCCAGGCCTCCCTCCTCCTCTGCCCTCCTCTCTCCGTCGCACCCCCTCCTCTCGCTCCCTGTTCCTCTCCCTGGGCCCACCCTCTCTCCTCCTCTCCTTCTCCGCGCCGCTCCCGCTCTTCCCCCGCTCTCTGTCCAGCCCCCCCCCCCTCCCAGGTTTCTCCGACTCCGGGGATGCGCGGTTTTGGGTGCACTATTTCCTCGGAACCCTCCTTTAGTGTCTTGGGCAAGTTTACAAGAGCTAATTCGGTTTGGCCTGTGGCAGTAAACCCACAGTCTGGGCTGTGCCAGGGACAGGCTCCGAAAATTGTGCTTCTCCCCCGCAGAGGGCCGGGCGTTGTTATCCGTGCAGGGTCCCCCGTTTGCGTCGAGAAGTAGAGTTTGAAACGGTGACGCGCTACGGCCCAGAACCCTGCACTTCACCCCAAGGGGGCTCCTCCGGCCTCTTTCCGCTCAAATCCCCCCCTCGTGCCACGGGCGGCCCGACCCATTCCTCTTAGGGACGGGAGGCCCTCCCAGGGCGATGCAACACCAACGCCCTCGGCCTTGCCATCACCCGCTGGGCCTTCCTCCAACCTCATGCAGCGTGCATCGTACACATTCCGGAATGCCTCCGCGCAGCGGACCGGCATGAGGTGGGGGACTGTCGCGAAGGACCTGGTGAGTACCGGAGAAAGGGCAGGGTGTGCTGCCAGTGCTCACTTTGCCATCCCCTCCCTGGCTGGCACTCCACTCAGTGAGAGACAGACCAAGGAAGAACTTGCAGCAGAGCTGGGGCAGCCGAGACAGCCACAGCTCCTCAGGAAGGCGGACAAAAGCAGGCTCCGGGGACCATTAGGCTGGAGCTCGGACATCCCTGGCAGTTATGGTGAGGCGGGAAGGCAGACACAGGGAAAGGGAGCGCGGAAGTCAGACAAGGAGGGAGAAAGCAAAGATGAAGGGCCCGGCAGAGGAAAGTATGGTGGGAGCGAGTCCTAGCAGTGGCTTTAACGAAAGAACACACCCAGAGGTATTACCCTTTAGGCTACGTGGGCGGCCCATTAGCATGCCCCCGCGTCCCAATCGCGGACCTCACCGAGGCTGTGCCAGTGGTTGTGTAAGCACGGAGGTGGCCTCGGACCGTGGCTCCTTGTAAATTTCAGGCCCAATACCTGTGTGCGGTTCCTCTCTTTGCAGGAGAGGCGGGTCGTTGGGGCGGGGAGGTCCCCGCATCCCGGATCCTGCTGGGCGGCCTCCCGACTCCCTCCCGCACCGGGCGGGGAAAGGGGGGAAAGCCATGTGGACAGCCATGTGGCAGTGGTTGGAGCAGCAGCGGATGACTTCAGGGCTTCGCCCCGGCGTGACTAAGAAGGGGCCGGGTGAGGTTTCCGGGCGGCGGGCGGTCACGCTATTGAGCCGCTGGGTTTGAATTCCCCGGTGCCAGTAGCGTGTTCCCAGGGGAACTGACGAGAAGGTGAACACGAGGTTTGTGATAGCAGGGACCCGCCGGGAATGGCCTGGGAGGTGTCAGCGAAGAAGATGGCCAGGGTCCGGGCACGGACGCCACCCGTGAGGAGACGCGCGTGCGGACCGGCTCCCGCGGGGGCGAGGGGCGGGGCCGGGTGCGGCCTCGCCCACCGCCGTGCCACTGGTGGGGTCCCGGGGCCGGTCAGCGTCCTGGGCGTGAGGCCGGGCTTCCATCCCGCCAAGGCCACAGGCGCACCCCCGCCCCGCCACCCAGACGCCACCCAGACGCCACCGGGCCCCAAGGCTTTGTGCGCATGCGTCCCCCAGGCCCGCCGCCTCCGCTGGGTCCCGGCCTCCAGCCGTGGGCGCCAGAGCGCCACCTGCCGGCCGCTTGTGGGAGCCGCGTGCTCGCCCCTCCAGCTCCTTCGCTCCGTGGCTTGCCGGGGGTTCGGGTCCACGGCCCCATGGAGAGCCAGGCGGGGTCCGGCGAAGCCGGGGCTGCCCCGGAACCCTGGACCACCTTAGTCCGCTGAGGGGGTCGTGAGGAGGAGGGGGCCCGGTGGGGAGGCAGGCGCCTGGGGCGGGGCGGGGGTGCCGCAGGCCCTAGGTGCGGGGGGCATGGCGGCAGAGGCTGCGCGGGAGGCTGAGGCCCCGCAGCGCAGAGGCGAGGCCGGCGCGGGGGAGGATTTGGTGGTCGTGGGGGAGGATATCATGGCGCTGGCGGAGGTCGTGGCGGCGGAAGACGAGGAGGTGGCACAAGCAGAGCAGGACGAGAAGCTGCAGGAGCTGCGGCAGGAAGGGCCAGGGCTGGGTCCCGATCCAGCCGGGGGCCCCACTGGCCGCGCTGGAGGTTGTTCAGTTGGCGCTCAGCTCTGTGGACGCCCAAGCTACCAGGCCCTACTTGCGCCCCAAGTGCAGGATGAATCAGAAGCGGAGTTCTCACCTGGCTCGCCGGAGGGCCGTCATATCCAGGGCATCCCAGGCCATATCTTTCCTCCGGCTGGTGGGGCTTGGCTGCTGTGGAGGATCACCGCGAGGAGGGCAGCAGCAGAGCCACGGCCACGGCCATGAGCGCTGGGGGGAAGGGCTCTCCGCCCCCTTGCCGGGTGGGAGTGGGCCCACGATCCCTACAATGCACAGCAGAGCAAGGCGGGGCGCGGCGGGGGTGAGAACGCTGGGGCTGCGACCTGTCCAGAGCCTGTCTGTGCAGAAGCTGCGGGCGGAAGCTTTGGGGCTGCAGCACACTCCCAACAGCCTTGCGGGGTTCAGGGAACACGGGTCAACACGCTTCGACAAGTAGTGTAGCACAAAGCCCGCTTGGCTCAGAGCAGATATTGGAAGGAAACGTTTGCTGGGTACATGGGGCACACGGAGAGGCTGCCCTCCGCCGTTCCCTGTCCTTCAGAGCCTGCGTGGTTTTCCAAATTTCCAAAGATCAGGGCAGACCCACAATGTCGTCCGCTCTCGGGTTGCCAAGCCAGTCAGCGGGCCGCCTCGCTTCGGCAGACCGCGGGAACCCAGACACGGCGCTGCCGGGGTGCTGCAAACTCTGTCTCCACAGGCCCCACACAGCCAGGCCGGGGCCCCAGGCCCAGGCGCCTACCCGCACCTTTCCTCCCTGCCTGTCTCTCCCCCTCTGTGTCCTCGCCCGCCCTCTCCCCCTGTCCTCTCTGCCCTCCCTCTGTGTCCCTTCCTCCTGGTGTGGGGTCTCTCTGCCCCTCTCTCTCTTTTGCTTTCCCCCTGCCCCCACCTACCGCTTTCCCTCCCTCACTCGCTGACTCTGCCAGGACCACGCTTTGGGCCGTGGGCGCGCAGCCGTGCTCCAGGTGACCCGAGCGGCCCCCTCCTGGGCACAGGAGGCCCCTCAAAGTCACGGGGCTTCAGGCAAACACACAAGCAATCCCGGCCGTGACAGTGGGACGGAGCACATCCAGCCGTCCAAAGCAGTGACTGCCTGCAGGCCACACGCGCAGGCCAGGGGGACGTGGGAACAGAGCGCAGTCAGGCCCTCGGCCTTGCCCTGTCGGGGGCAGGCAGCCTCAGAGGTGCTGGAAGCCAAGGGACTCCCCAGGGTGGAGCAGGTGGGAAGAAAGGGCAGGAGCTGACCAGGTTGGGAGGGCGGCAGTGCTTGGCGTTTCCGCACTTTTGCAACTTCGGTCGCTTGCTCTCGGCCGGGAAGGTCCGGGGGGCTCCTGCCTCTCTTTCCGTAGCACGTGCCGGCGAGGCTCCTAGACCCAAGGCAGATCCTGAAACACCCCAAGATATCGGCCGTGACGGGTGACCAGGACAGACACGTGCTCAGCTCCGTGACCCATTTGGAGGTCAGTCCTCGGAGACGGAGGCTGGGGGAGGCCCGGTGGGCGTGGGGTTTGAGCAGGAGGGGGCCGGGCAACGTGGTTCAGTGCTGCAGCCAGGCAAACAGCTCGGGGCACCTAGAAGACACGTTCCCCCTTCCCGTCCTCTTTCTTCGGCGGGGCAGGTGGAGGTACTGGGCCATCCCAAATACCGTTTCAGGTTGATGTTTTCCTTTGGGAGCAACCCCTACTTCCAGAACAAAGTGATCCTTAAGGTGTATCGCCTTAACATTGCCGGTGGGAGAGGGCTTGAGCTTCGAGGATGCTGGTGGCGGGCGGGGGGGGGGCACTTGGGAGCGGGAGGGGAGGTGCGCGGGGTCCCCAGCGTGGGGCGGGACCGGCCCAGGAGGGAGAGGGGCTGGGAGGTTGAGAGGGAGAGAAGGCGAGAGGGCGTGGGTGCGAGGGGCCTGCTCCCGGCTGTCTGTCATGAGTCCACGGAAGGGCATCATACAGCATGCAAGAGACAGCTGGGTGCGTGCTCAGCCGAGGAATGCAAACGGTTGCCTGCCTTGGACGCATTTGTCTTTGGGGCCAGATAGGCAACCCAGAGTACTTCCATAGTCAAATCCTGCTCTGGTGTTTGTTTGGCATGTACTCTACGGGGATGCCTTCTTTCAGGCTAGCAGCTTGACTTAAGGGACTCAGGGACCCGCTTCATTTCGGCAGGCCGGACTCTCCTTAGCATAGAGCCCCGCCTCCCACCTCCATCCCAGCCCCACCCCTCCGGACCCACGGGCTCCTCCTCGCACTCCTTCTCCTTACGTCTTGTGAACATTTTCTGGGTCATTGGTGCCGAACGTCGCCTGCACGTTACGGTAGTTTTTCTCTGGACCTGTCGAACGTATCACGCACCGCCTTCTGGCCTCCGCGCATCCGAAGGGGAAGCTGGCTCTTCCTCTCCCCGAGGCTCCCCGGTGTGTGATGGGTCAGTCCCAACTCTGTAGGCTGCCGAGAGACGCGTCTCTGCCTCGCTCGTCCACTGGCCTGGGCATGTCTTTGGAGCGTGCCTTCCGCTAGGAGCGCATCGGGCTCCTTGGATGTGCAGAGTGAGCATTGTGGGCCAATGCGCAAAGCCCTGTCACCTTAGGTCTTCGTGCAACTGCTGCGTGACTAACTCCCTCCCACCTCTCTCTGGCGTTCCCGACTCGTGCCTGTCCGCGGTGGGCATGAGGGTTTCCCGCAGACCTCTGAGAAGCCGTCACTTCATCTCTTTGGGGCTTTGCCTCTCCATCTCACCCTGCATGACCTCGTGGGATCTGTCTGCAGGTCCACGGGTGCTTTCAGATCTCCTCTTGACGTCCAGGGAGGAATGTTTCCTTTCAGGCTGTAGGCTGTGCAATGTACAGAATTCAGCCTCCCTCCCTGCCTCCGCCGGTCCTCGCTCCCTCCCTCTCTCCCTCCCCCTCCCTCCCTCCCTGTCCCCAGGCCTCCCTCCTCCTCTGCCCTCCTCTCTCCGTCGCACCCCCTCCTCTCGCTCCCTGTTCCTCTCCCTGGGCCCACCCTCTCTCCTCCTCTCCTTCTCCGCGCCGCTCCCGCTCTTCCCCCGCTCTCTGTCCAGCCCCCCCCCCCTCCCAGGTTTCTCCGACTCCGGGGATGCGCGGTTTTGGGTGCACTATTTCCTCGGAACCCTCCTTTAGTGTCTTGGGCAAGTTTACAAGAGCTAATTCGGTTTGGCCTGTGGCAGTAAACCCACAGTCTGGGCTGTGCCAGGGACAGGCTCCGAAAATTGTGCTTCTCCCCCGCAGAGGGCCGGGCGTTGTTATCCGTGCAGGGTCCCCCGTTTGCGTCGAGAAGTAGAGTTTGAAACGGTGACGCGCTACGGCCCAGAACCCTGCACTTCACCCCAAGGGGGCTCCTCCGGCCTCTTTCCGCTCAAATCCCCCCCTCGTGCCACGGGCGGCCCGACCCATTCCTCTTAGGGACGGGAGGCCCTCCCAGGGCGATGCAACACCAACGCCCTCGGCCTTGCCATCACCCGCTGGGCCTTCCTCCAACCTCATGCAGCGTGCATCGTACACATTCCGGAATGCCTCCGCGCAGCGGACCGGCATGAGGTGGGGGACTGTCGCGAAGGACCTGGTGAGTACCGGAGAAAGGGCAGGGTGTGCTGCCAGTGCTCACTTTGCCATCCCCTCCCTGGCTGGCACTCCACTCAGTGAGAGACAGACCAAGGAAGAACTTGCAGCAGAGCTGGGGCAGCCGAGACAGCCACAGCTCCTCAGGAAGGCGGACAAAAGCAGGCTCCGGGGACCATTAGGCTGGAGCTCGGACATCCCTGGCAGTTATGGTGAGGCGGGAAGGCAGACACAGGGAAAGGGAGCGCGGAAGTCAGACAAGGAGGGAGAAAGCAAAGATGAAGGGCCCGGCAGAGGAAAGTATGGTGGGAGCGAGTCCTAGCAGTGGCTTTAACGAAAGAACACACCCAGAGGTATTACCCTTTAGGCTACGTGGGCGGCCCATTAGCATGCCCCCGCGTCCCAATCGCGGACCTCACCGAGGCTGTGCCAGTGGTTGTGTAAGCACGGAGGTGGCCTCGGACCGTGGCTCCTTGTAAATTTCAGGCCCAATACCTGTGTGCGGTTCCTCTCTTTGCAGGAGAGGCGGGTCGTTGGGGCGGGGAGGTCCCCGCATCCCGGATCCTGCTGGGCGGCCTCCCGACTCCCTCCCGCACCGGGCGGGGAAAGGGGGGAAAGCCATGTGGACAGCCATGTGGCAGTGGTTGGAGCAGCAGCGGATGACTTCAGGGCTTCGCCCCGGCGTGACTAAGAAGGGGCCGGGTGAGGTTTCCGGGCGGCGGGCGGTCACGCTATTGAGCCGCTGGGTTTGAATTCCCCGGTGCCAGTAGCGTGTTCCCAGGGGAACTGACGAGAAGGTGAACACGAGGTTTGTGATAGCAGGGACCCGCCGGGAATGGCCTGGGAGGTGTCAGCGAAGAAGATGGCCAGGGTCCGGGCACGGACGCCACCCGTGAGGAGACGCGCGTGCGGACCGGCTCCCGCGGGGGCGAGGGGCGGGGCCGGGTGCGGCCTCGCCCACCGCCGTGCCACTGGTGGGGTCCCGGGGCCGGTCAGCGTCCTGGGCGTGAGGCCGGGCTTCCATCCCGCCAAGGCCACAGGCGCACCCCCGCCCCGCCACCCAGACGCCACCCAGACGCCACCGGGCCCCAAGGCTTTGTGCGCATGCGTCCCCCAGGCCCGCCGCCTCCGCTGGGTCCCGGCCTCCAGCCGTGGGCGCCAGAGCGCCACCTGCCGGCCGCTTGTGGGAGCCGCGTGCTCGCCCCTCCAGCTCCTTCGCTCCGTGGCTTGCCGGGGGTTCGGGTCCACGGCCCCATGGAGAGCCAGGCGGGGTCCGGCGAAGCCGGGGCTGCCCCGGAACCCTGGACCACCTTAGTCCGCTGAGGGGGTCGTGAGGAGGAGGGGGCCCGGTGGGGAGGCAGGCGCCTGGGGCGGGGCGGGGGTGCCGCAGGCCCTAGGTGCGGGGGGCATGGCGGCAGAGGCTGCGCGGGAGGCTGAGGCCCCGCAGCGCAGAGGCGAGGCCGGCGCGGGGGAGGATTTGGTGGTCGTGGGGGAGGATATCATGGCGCTGGCGGAGGTCGTGGCGGCGGAAGACGAGGAGGTGGCACAAGCAGAGCAGGACGAGAAGCTGCAGGAGCTGCGGCAGGAAGGGCCAGGGCTGGGTCCCGATCCAGCCGGGGGCCCCACTGGCCGCGCTGGAGGTTGTTCAGTTGGCGCTCAGCTCTGTGGACGCCCAAGCTACCAGGCCCTACTTGCGCCCCAAGTGCAGGATGAATCAGAAGCGGAGTTCTCACCTGGCTCGCCGGAGGGCCGTCATATCCAGGGCATCCCAGGCCATATCTTTCCTCCGGCTGGTGGGGCTTGGCTGCTGTGGAGGATCACCGCGAGGAGGGCAGCAGCAGAGCCACGGCCACGGCCATGAGCGCTGGGGGGAAGGGCTCTCCGCCCCCTTGCCGGGTGGGAGTGGGCCCACGATCCCTACAATGCACAGCAGAGCAAGGCGGGGCGCGGCGGGGGTGAGAACGCTGGGGCTGCGACCTGTCCAGAGCCTGTCTGTGCAGAAGCTGCGGGCGGAAGCTTTGGGGCTGCAGCACACTCCCAACAGCCTTGCGGGGTTCAGGGAACACGGGTCAACACGCTTCGACAAGTAGGGTAGCACAAAGCCCGCTTGGCTCAGAGCAGATATTGGAAGGAAACGTTTGCTGGGTACATGGGGCACACGGAGAGGCTGCCCTCCGCCGTTCCCTGTCCTTCAGAGCCTGCGTGGTTTTCCAAATTTCCAAAGATCAGGGCAGACCCACAATGTCGTCCGCTCTCGGGTTGCCAAGCCAGTCAGCGGGCCGCCTCGCTTCGGCAGACCGCGGGAACCCAGACACGGCGCTGCCGGGGTGCTGCAAACTCTGTCTCCACAGGCCCCACACAGCCAGGCCGGGGCCCCAGGCCCAGGCGCCTACCCGCACCTTTCCTCCCTGCCTGTCTCTCCCCCTCTGTGTCCTCGCCCGCCCTCTCCCCCTGTCCTCTCTGCCCTCCCTCTGTGTCCCTTCCTCCTGGTGTGGGGTCTCTCTGTCCCTCTCTCTCTTTTGCTTTCCCCCTGCCCCCACCTACCGCTTTCCCTCCCTCACTCGCTGACTCTGCCAGGACCACGCTTTGGGCCGTGGGCGCGCAGCCGTGCTCCAGGTGACCCGAGCGGCCCCCTCCTGGGCACAGGAGGCCCCTCAAAGTCACGGGGCTTCAGGCAAACACACAAGCAATCCCGGCCGTGACAGTGGGACGGAGCACATCCAGCCGTCCAAAGCAGTGACTGCCTGCAGGCCACACGCGCAGGCCAGGGGGACGTGGGAACAGAGCGCAGTCAGGCCCTCGGCCTTGCCCTGTCGGGGGCAGGCAGCCTCAGAGGTGCTGGAAGCCAAGGGACTCCCCAGGGTGGAGCAGGTGGGAAGAAAGGGCAGGAGCTGACCAGGTTGGGAGGGCGGCAGTGCTTGGCGTTTCCGCACTTTTGCAACTTCGGTCGCTTGCTCTCGGCCGGGAAGGTCCGGGGGGCTCCTGCCTCTCTTTCCGTAGCACGTGCCGGCGAGGCTCCTAGACCCAAGGCAGATCCTGAAACACCCCAAGATATCGGCCGTGACGGGTGACCAGGACAGACACGTGCTCAGCTCCGTGACCCATTTGGAGGTCAGTCCTCGGAGACGGAGGCTGGGGGAGGCCCGGTGGGCGTGGGGTTTGAGCAGGAGGGGGCCGGGCAACGTGGTTCAGTGCTGCAGCCAGGCAAACAGCTCGGGGCACCTAGAAGACACGTTCCCCCTTCCCGTCCTCTTTCTTCGGCGGGGCAGGTGGAGGTACTGGGCCATCCCAAATACCGTTTCAGGTTGATGTTTTCCTTTGGGAGCAACCCCTACTTCCAGAACAAAGTGATCCTTAAGGTGTATCGCCTTAACATTGCCGGTGGGAGAGGGCTTGAGCTTCGAGGATGCTGGTGGCGGGCGGGGGGGGGGCACTTGGGAGCGGGAGGGGAGGTGCGCGGGGTCCCCAGCGTGGGGCGGGACCGGCCCAGGAGGGAGACGGGCTGGGAGGTTGAGAGGGAGAGAAGGCGAGAGGGCGTGGGTGCGAGGGGCCTGCTCCCGGCTGTCTGTCATGAGTCCACGGAAGGGCATCATACAGCATGCAAGAGACAGCTGGGTGCGTGCTCAGCCGAGGAATGCAAACGGTTGCCTGCCTTGGACGCATTTGTCTTTGGGGCCAGATAGGCAACCCAGAGTACTTCCATAGTCAAATCCTGCTCTGGTGTTTGTTTGGCATGTACTCTACGGGGATGCCTTCTTTCAGGCTAGCAGCTTGACTTAAGGGACTCAGGGACCCGCTTCATTTCGGCAGGCCGGACTCTCCTTAGCATAGAGCCCCGCCTCCCACCTCCATCCCAGCCCCACCCCTCCGGACCCACGGGCTCCTCCTCGCACTCCTTCTCCTTACGTCTTGTGAACATTTTCTGGGTCATTGGTGCCGAACGTCGCCTGCACGTTACGGTAGTTTTTCTCTGGACCTGTCGAACGTATCACGCACCGCCTTCTGGCCTCCGCGCATCCGAAGGGGAAGCTGGCTCTTCCTCTCCCCGAGGCTCCCCGGTGTGTGATGGGTCAGTCCCAACTCTGTAGGCTGCCGAGAGACGCGTCTCTGCCTCGCTCGTCCACTGGCCTGGGCATGTCTTTGGAGCGTGCCTTCCGCTAGGAGCGCATCGGGCTCCTTGGATGTGCAGAGTGAGCATTGTGGGCCAATGCGCAAAGCCCTGTCACCTTAGGTCTTCGTGCAACTGCTGCGTGACTAACTCCCTCCCACCTCTCTCTGGCGTTCCCGACTCGTGCCTGTCCGCGGTGGGCATGAGGGTTCCCCGCAGACCTCTGAGAAGCCGTCACTTCATCTCTTTGGGGCTGTGCCTCTCCATCTCACCCCGCATGACCTCGTGGGATCTGTCTGCAGGTCCACGGGTGCTTTCAGATCTCCTCTTGACGTCCAGGGAGGAATGTTTCCTTTCAGGCTGTAGGCTGGGCAATGTACAGAATTCAGCCTCCCTCCCTGCCTCCGCCGGTCCTCGCTCCCTCCCTCTCTCCCTCCCCCTCCCTCCCTCCCTGTCCCCAGGCCTCCCTCCTCCTCTGCCCTCCTCTCTCCGTCGCACCCCCTCCTCTCGCTCCCTGTTCCTCTCCCTGGGCCCACCCTCTCTCCTCCTCTCCTTCTCCGCGCCGCTCCCGCTCTTCCCCCGCTCTCTGTCCAGCCCCCCCCCCCCTCCCAGGTTTCTCCGACTCCGGGGATGCGCGGTTTTGGGTGCACTATTTCCTCGGAACCCTCCTTTAGTGTCTTGGGCAAGTTTACAAGAGCTAATTCGGTTTGGCCTGTGGCAGTAAACCCACAGTCTGGGCTGTGCCAGGGACAGGCTCCGAAAATTGTGCTTCTCCCCCGCAGAGGGCCGGGCGTTGTTATCCGTGCAGGGTCCCCCGTTTGCGTCGAGAAGTAGAGTTTGAAACGGTGACGCGCTACGGCCCAGAACCCTGCACTTCACCCCAAGGGGGCTCCTCCGGCCTCTTTCCGCTCAAATCCCCCCCTCGTGCCACGGGCGGCCCGACCCATTCCTCTTAGGGACGGGAGGCCCTCCCAGGGCGATGCAACACCAACGCCCTCGGCCTTGCCATCACCCGCTGGGCCTTCCTCCAACCTCATGCAGCGTGCATCGTACACATTCCGGAATGCCTCCGCGCAGCGGACCGGCATGAGGTGGGGGACTGTCGCGAAGGACCTGGTGAGTACCGGAGAAAGGGCAGGGTGTGCTGCCAGTGCTCACTTTGCCATCCCCTCCCTGGCTGGCACTCCACTCAGTGAGAGACAGACCAAGGAAGAACTTGCAGCAGAGCTGGGGCAGCCGAGACAGCCACAGCTCCTCAGGAAGGCGGACAAAAGCAGGCTCCGGGGACCATTAGGCTGGAGCTCGGACATCCCTGGCAGTTATGGTGAGGCGGGAAGGCAGACACAGGGAAAGGGAGCGCGGAAGTCAGACAAGGAGGGAGAAAGCAAAGATGAAGGGCCCGGCAGAGGAAAGTATGGTGGGAGCGAGTCCTAGCAGTGGCTTTAACGAAAGAACACACCCAGAGGTATTACCCTTTAGGCTACGTGGGCGGCCCATTAGCATGCCCCCGCGTCCCAATCGCGGACCTCACCGAGGCTGTGCCAGTGGTTGTGTAAGCACGGAGGTGGCCTCGGACCGTGGCTCCTTGTAAATTTCAGGCCCAATACCTGTGTGCGGTTCCTCTCTTTGCAGGAGAGGCGGGTCGTTGGGGCGGGGAGGTCCCCGCATCCCGGATCCTGCTGGGCGGCCTCCCGACTCCCTCCCGCACCGGGCGGGGAAAGGGGGGAAAGCCATGTGGACAGCCATGTGGCAGTGGTTGGAGCAGCAGCGGATGACTTCAGGGCTTCGCCCCGGCGTGACTAAGAAGGGGCCGGGTGAGGTTTCCGGGCGGCGGGCGGTCACGCTATTGAGCCGCTGGGTTTGAATTCCCCGGTGCCAGTAGCGTGTTCCCAGGGGAACTGACGAGAAGGTGAACACGAGGTTTGTGATAGCAGGGACCCGCCGGGAATGGCCTGGGAGGTGTCAGCGAAGAAGATGGCCAGGGTCCGGGCACGGACGCCACCCGTGAGGAGACGCGCGTGCGGACCGGCTCCCGCGGGGGCGAGGGGCGGGGCCGGGTGCGGCCTCGCCCACCGCCGTGCCACTGGTGGGGTCCCGGGGCCGGTCAGCGTCCTGGGCGTGAGGCCGGGCTTCCATCCCGCCAAGGCCACAGGCGCACCCCCGCCCCGCCACCCAGACGCCACCCAGACGCCACCGGGCCCCAAGGCTTTGTGCGCATGCGTCCCCCAGGCCCGCCGCCTCCGCTGGGTCCCGGCCTCCAGCCGTGGGCGCCAGAGCGCCACCTGCCGGCCGCTTGTGGGAGCCGCGCGCTCGCCCCTCCAGCTCCTTCGCTCCGTGGCTTGCCGGGGGTTCGGGTCCACGGCCCCATGGAGAGCCAGGCGGGGTCCGGCGAAGCCGGGGCTGCCCCGGAACCCTGGACCACCTTAGTCCGCTGAGGGGGTCGTGAGGAGGAGGGGGCCCGGTGGGGAGGCAGGCGCCTGGGGCGGGGCGGGGGTGCCGCAGGCCCTAGGTGCGGGGGGCATGGCGGCAGAGGCTGCGCGGGAGGCTGAGGCCCCGCAGCGCAGAGGCGAGGCCGGCGCGGGGGAGGATTTGGTGGTCGTGGGGGAGGATATCATGGCGCTGGCGGAGGTCGTGGCGGCGGAAGACGAGGAGGTGGCACAAGCAGAGCAGGACGAGAAGCTGCAGGAGCTGCGGCAGGAAGGGCCAGGGCTGGGTCCCGATCCAGCCGGGGGCCCCACTGGCCGCGCTGGAGGTTGTTCAGTTGGCGCTCAGCTCTGTGGACGCCCAAGCTACCAGGCCCTACTTGCGCCCCAAGTGCAGGATGAATCAGAAGCGGAGTTCTCACCTGGCTCGCCGGAGGGCCGTCATATCCAGGGCATCCCAGGCCATATCTTTCCTCCGGCTGGTGGGGCTTGGCTGCTGTGGAGGATCACCGCGAGGAGGGCAGCAGCAGAGCCACGGCCACGGCCATGAGCGCTGGGGGGAAGGGCTCTCCGCCCCCTTGCCGGGTGGGAGTGGGCCCACGATCCCTACAATGCACAGCAGAGCAAGGCGGGGCGCGGCGGGGGTGAGAACGCTGGGGCTGCGACCTGTCCAGAGCCTGTCTGTGCAGAAGCTGCGGGCGGAAGCTTTGGGGCTGCAGCACACTCCCAACAGCCTTGCGGGGTTCAGGGAACACGGGTCAACACGCTTCGACAAGTAGTGTAGCCCAAAGCCCGCTTGGCTCAGAGCAGATATTGGAAGGAAACGTTTGCTGGGTACATGGGGCACACGGAGAGGCTGCCCTCCGCCGTTCCCTGTCCTTCAGAGCCTGCGTGGTTTTCCAAATTTCCAAAGATCAGGGCAGACCCACAATGTCGTCCGCTCTCGGGTTGCCAAGCCAGTCAGCGGGCCGCCTCGCTTCGGCAGACCGCGGGAACCCAGACACGGCGCTGCCGGGGTGCTGCAAACTCTGTCTCCACAGGCCCCACACAGCCAGGCCGGGGCCCCAGGCCCAGGCGCCTACCCGCACCTTTCCTCCCTGCCTGTCTCTCCCCCTCTGTGTCCTCGCCCGCCCTCTCCCCCTGTCCTCTCTGCCCTCCCTCTGTGTCCCTTCCTCCTGGTGTGGGGTCTCTCTGTCCCTCTCTCTCTTTTGCTTTCCCCCTGCCCCCACCTACCGCTTTCCCTCCCTCACTCGCTGACTCTGCCAGGACCACGCTTTGGGCCGTGGGCGCGCAGCCGTGCTCCAGGTGACCCGAGCGGCCCCCTCCTGGGCACAGGAGGCCCCTCAAAGTCACGGGGCTTCAGGCAAACACACAAGCAATCCCGGCCGTGACAGTGGGACGGAGCACATCCAGCCGTCCAAAGCAGTGACTGCCTGCAGGCCACACGCGCAGGCCAGGGGGACGTGGGAACAGAGCGCAGTCAGGCCCTCGGCCTTGCCCTGTCGGGGGCAGGCAGCCTCAGAGGTGCTGGAAGCCAAGGGACTCCCCAGGGTGGAGCAGGTGGGAAGAAAGGGCAGGAGCTGACCAGGTTGGGAGGGCGGCAGTGCTTGGCGTTTCCGCACTTTTGCAACTTCGGTCGCTTGCTCTCGGCCGGGAAGGTCCGGGGGGCTCCTGCCTCTCTTTCCGTAGCACGTGCCGGCGAGGCTCCTAGACCCAAGGCAGATCCTGAAACACCCCAAGATATCGGCCGTGACGGGTGACCAGGACAGACACGTGCTCAGCTCCGTGACCCATTTGGAGGTCAGTCCTCGGAGACGGAGGCTGGGGGAGGCCCGGTGGGCGTGGGGTTTGAGCAGGAGGGGGCCGGGCAACGTGGTTCAGTGCTGCAGCCAGGCAAACAGCTCGGGGCACCTAGAAGACACGTTCCCCCTTCCCGTCCTCTTTCTTCGGCGGGGCAGGTGGAGGTACTGGGCCATCCCAAATACCGTTTCAGGTTGATGTTTTCCTTTGGGAGCAACCCCTACTTCCAGAACAAAGTGATCCTTAAGGTGTATCGCCTTAACATTGCCGGTGGGAGAGGGCTTGAGCTTCGAGGATGCTGGTGGCGGGCGGGGGGGGGGCACTTGGGAGCGGGAGGGGAGGTGCGCGGGGTCCCCAGCGTGGGGCGGGACCGGCCCAGGAGGGAGAGGGGCTGGGAGGTTGAGAGGGAGAGAAGGCGAGAGGGCGTGGGTGCGAGGGGCCTGCTCCCGGCTGTCTGTCATGAGTCCACGGAAGGGCATCATACAGCATGCAAGAGACAGCTGGGTGCGTGCTCAGCCGAGGAATGCAAACCGTTGCCTGCCTTGGACGCATTTGTCTTTGGGGCCAGATAGGCAACCCAGAGTACTTCCATAGTCAAATCCTGCTCTGGTGTTTGTTTGGCATGTACTCTACGGGGATGCCTTCTTTCAGGCTAGCAGCTTGACTTAAGGGACTCAGGGACCCGCTTCATTTCGGCAGGCCGGACTCTCCTTAGCATAGAGCCCCGCCTCCCACCTCCATCCCAGCCCCACCCCTCCGGACCCACGGGCTCCTCCTCGCACTCCTTCTCCTTACGTCTTGTGAACATTTTCTGGGTCATTGGTGCCGAACGTCGCCTGCACGTTACGGTAGTTTTTCTCTGGACCTGTCGAACGTATCACGCACCGCCTTCTGGCCTCCGCGCATCCGAAGGGGAAGCTGGCTCTTCCTCTCCCCGAGGCTCCCCGGTGTGTGATGGGTCAGTCCCAACTCTGTAGGCTGCCGAGAGACGCGTCTCTGCCTCGCTCGTCCACTGGCCTGGGCATGTCTTTGGAGCGTGCCTTCCGCTAGGAGCGCATCGGGCTCCTTGGATGTGCAGAGTGAGCATTGTGGGCCAATGCGCAAAGCCCTGTCACCTTAGGTCTTCGTGCAACTGCTGCGTGACTAACTCCCTCCCACCTCTCTCTGGCGTTCCCGACTCGTGCCTGTCCGCGGTGGGCATGAGGGTTTCCCGCAGACCTCTGAGAAGCCGTCACTTCATCTCTTTGGGGCTTTGCCTCTCCATCTCACCCCGCATGACCTCGTGGGATCTGTCTGCAGGTCCACGGGTGCTTTCAGATCTCCTCTTGACGTCCAGGGAGGAATGTTTCCTTTCAGGCTGTAGGCTGGGCAATGTACAGAATTCAGCCTCCCTCCCTGCCTCCGCCGGTCCTCGCTCCCTCCCTCTCTCCCTCCCCCTCCCTCCCTCCCTGTCCCCAGGCCTCCCTCCTCCTCTGCCCTCCTCTCTCCGTCGCACCCCCTCCTCTCGCTCCCTGTTCCTCTCCCTGGGCCCACCCTCTCTCCTCCTCTCCTTCTCCGCGCCGCTCCCGCTCTTCCCCCGCTCTCTGTCCAGCCCCCCCCCCCCTCCCAGGTTTCTCCGACTCCGGGGATGCGCGGTTTTGGGTGCACTATTTCCTCGGAACCCTCCTTTAGTGTCTTGGGCAAGTTTACAAGAGCTAATTCGGTTTGGCCTGTGGCAGTAAACCCACAGTCTGGGCTGTGCCAGGGACAGGCTCCGAAAATTGTGCTTCTCCCCCGCAGAGGGCCGGGCGTTGTTATCCGTGCAGGGTCCCCCGTTTGCGTCGAGAAGTAGAGTTTGAAACGGTGACGCGCTACGGCCCAGAACCCTGCACTTCACCCCAAGGGGGCTCCTCCGGCCTCTTTCCGCTCAAATCCCCCCCTCGTGCCACGGGCGGCCCGACCCATTCCTCTTAGGGACGGGAGGCCCTCCCAGGGCGATGCAACACCAACGCCCTCGGCCTTGCCATCACCCGCTGGGCCTTCCTCCAACCTCATGCAGCGTGCATCGTACACATTCCGGAATGCCCCCGCGCAGCGGACCGGCATGAGGTGGGGGACTGTCGCGAAGGACCTGGTGAGTACCGGAGAAAGGGCAGGGTGTGCTGCCAGTGCTCACTTTGCCATCCCCTCCCTGGCTGGCACTCCACTCAGTGAGAGACAGACCAAGGAAGAACTTGCAGCAGAGCTGGGGCAGCCGAGACAGCCACAGCTCCTCAGGAAGGCGGACAAAAGCAGGCTCCGGGGACCATTAGGCTGGAGCTCGGACATCCCTGGCAGTTATGGTGAGGCGGGAAGGCAGACACAGGGAAAGGGAGCGCGGAAGTCAGACAAGGAGGGAGAAAGCAAAGATGAAGGGCCCGGCAGAGGAAAGTATGGTGGGAGCGAGTCCTAGCAGTGGCTTTAACGAAAGAACACACCCAGAGGTATTACCCTTTAGGCTACGTGGGCGGCCCATTAGCATGCCCCCGCGTCCCAATCGCGGACCTCACCGAGGCTGTGCCAGTGGTTGTGTAAGCACGGAGGTGGCCTCGGACCGTGGCTCCTTGTAAATTTCAGGCCCAATACCTGTGTGCGGTTCCTCTCTTTGCAGGAGAGGCGGGTCGTTGGGGCGGGGAGGTCCCCGCATCCCGGATCCTGCTGGGCGGCCTCCCGACTCCCTCCCGCACCGGGCGGGGAAAGGGGGGAAAGCCATGTGGACAGCCATGTGGCAGTGGTTGGAGCAGCAGCGGATGACTTCAGGGCTTCGCCCCGGCGTGACTAAGAAGGGGCCGGGTGAGGTTTCCGGGCGGCGGGCGGTCACGCTATTGAGCCGCTGGGTTTGAATTCCCCGGTGCCAGTAGCGTGTTCCCAGGGGAACTGACGAGAAGGTGAACACGAGGTTTGTGATAGCAGGGACCCGCCGGGAATGGCCTGGGAGGTGTCAGCGAAGAAGATGGCCAGGGTCCGGGCACGGACGCCACCCGTGAGGAGACGCGCGTGCGGACCGGCTCCCGCGGGGGCGAGGGGCGGGGCCGGGTGCGGCCTCGCCCACCGCCGTGCCACTGGTGGGGTCCCGGGGCCGGTCAGCGTCCTGGGCGTGAGGCCGGGCTTCCATCCCGCCAAGGCCACAGGCGCACCCCCGCCCCGCCACCCAGACGCCACCCAGACGCCACCGGGCCCCAAGGCTTTGTGCGCATGCGTCCCCCAGGCCCGCCGCCTCCGCTGGGTCCCAGCCTCCAGCCGTGGGCGCCAGAGCGCCACCTGCCGGCCGCTTGTGGGAGCCGCGTGCTCGCCCCTCCAGCTCCTTCGCTCCGTGGCTTGCCGGGGGTTCGGGTCCACGGCCCCATGGAGAGCCAGGCGGGGTCCGGCGAAGCCGGGGCTGCCCCGGAACCCTGGACCACCTTAGTCCGCTGAGGGGGTCGTGAGGAGGAGGGGGCCCGGTGGGGAGGCAGGCGCCTGGGGCGGGGCGGGGGTGCCGAAGGCCCTAGGTGCGGGGGGCATGGCGGCAGAGGCTGCGCGGGAGGCTGAGGCCCCGCAGCGCAGAGGCGAGGCCGGCGCGGGGGAGGATTTGGTGGTCGTGGGGGAGGATATCATGGCGCTGGCGGAGGTCGTGGCGGCGGAAGACGAGGAGGTGGCACAAGCAGAGCAGGACGAGAAGCTGCAGGAGCTGCGGCAGGAAGGGCCAGGGCTGGGTCCCGATCCAGCCGGGGGCCCCACTGGCCGCGCTGGAGGTTGTTCAGTTGGCGCTCAGCTCTGTGGACGCCCAAGCTACCAGGCCCTACTTGCGCCCCAAGTGCAGGATGAATCAGAAGCGGAGTTCTCACCTGGCTCGCCGGAGGGCCGTCATATCCAGGGCATCCCAGGCCATATCTTTCCTCCGGCTGCTGGGGCTTGGCTGCTGTGGAGGATCATCGCGAGGAGGGCAGCAGCAGAGCCACGGCCACGGCCATGAGCGCTGGGGGGAAGGGCTCTCCGCCCCCTTGCCGGGTGGGAGTGGGCCCACGATCCCTACAATGCACAGCAGAGCAAGGCGGGGCGCGGCGGGGGTGAGAACGCTGGGGCTGCGACCTGTCCAGAGCCTGTCTGTGCAGAAGCTGCGGGCGGAAGCTTTGGGGCTGCAGCACACTCCCAACAGCCTTGCGGGGTTCAGGGAACACGGGTCAACACGCTTCGACAAGTAGTGTAGCCCAAAGCCCGCTTGGCTCAGAGCAGATATTGGAAGGCAACGTTTGCTGGGTACATGGGGCACACGGAGAGGCTGCCCTCCGCCGTTCCCTGTCCTTCAGAGCCTGCGTGGTTTTCCAAATTTCCAAAGATCAGGGCAGACCCACAATGTCGTCCGCTCTCGGGTTGCCAAGCCAGTCAGCGGGCCGCCTCGCTTCGGCAGACCGCGGGAACCCAGACACGGCGCTGCCGGGGTGCTGCAAACTCTGTCTCCACAGGCCCCACACAGTCAGGCCGGGGCCCCAGGCCCAGGCGCCTACGCGCACCTTTCCTCCCTGCCTGTCTCTCCCCCTCTGTGTCCTCGCCCGCCCTCTCCCCCTGTCCTCTCTGCCCTCCCTCTGTGTCCCTTCCTCCTGGTGTGGGGTCTCTCTGTCCCTCTCTCTCTTTTGCTTTCCCCCTGCCCCCACCTACCGCTTTCCCTCCCTCACTCGCTGACTCTGCCAGGACCACGCTTTGGGCCGTGGGCGCGCAGCCGTGCTCCAGGTGACCCGAGCGGCCCCCTCCTGGGCACAGGAGGCCCCTCAAAGTCACGGGGCTTCAGGCAAACACACAAGCAATCCCGGCCGTGACAGTGGGACGGAGCACATCCAGCCGTCCAAAGCAGTGACTGCCTGCAGGCCACACGCGCAGGCCAGGGGGACGTGGGAACAGAGCGCAGTCAGGCCCTCGGCCTTGCCCTGTCGGGGGCAGGCAGCCTCAGAGGTGCTGGAAGCCAAGGGACTCCCCAGGGTGGAGCAGGTGGGAAGAAAGGGCAGGAGCTGACCAGGTTGGGAGGGCGGCAGTGCTTGGCGTTTCCGCACTTTTGCAACTTCGGTCGCTTGCTCTCGGCCGGGAAGGTCCGGGGGGCTCCTGCCTCTCTTTCCGTAGCACGTGCCGGCGAGGCTCCTAGACCCAAGGCAGATCCTGAAACACCCCAAGATATCGGCCGTGACGGGTGACCAGGACAGACACGTGCTCAGCTCCGTGACCCATTTGGAGGTCAGTCCTCGGAGACGGAGGCTGGGGGAGGCCCGGTGGGCGTGGGGTTTGAGCAGGAGGGGGCCGGGCAACGTGGTTCAGTGCTGCAGCCAGGCAAACAGCTCGGGGCACCTAGAAGACACGTTCCCCCTTCCCGTCCTCTTTCTTCGGCGGGGCAGGTGGAGGTACTGGGCCATCCCAAATACCGTTTCAGGTTGATGTTTTCCTTTGGGAGCAACCCCTACTTCCAGAACAAAGTGATCCTTAAGGTGTATCGCCTTAACATTGCCGGTGGGAGAGGGCTTGAGCTTCGAGGATGCTGGTGGCGGGCGGGGGGGGGGCACTTGGGAGCGGGAGGGGAGGTGCGCGGGGTCCCCAGCGTGGGGCGGGACCGGCCCAGGAGGGAGAGGGGCTGGGAGGTTGAGAGGGAGAGAAGGCGAGAGGGCGTGGGTGCGAGGGGCCTGCTCCCGGCTGTCTGTCATGAGTCCACGGAAGGGCATCATACAGCATGCAAGAGACAGCTGGGTGCGTGCTCAGCCGAGGAATGCAAACGGTTGCCTGCCTTGGACGCATTTGTCTTTGGGGCCAGATAGGCAACCCAGAGTACTTCCATAGTCAAATCCTGCTCTGGTGTTTGTTTGGCATGTACTCTACGGGGATGCCTTCTTTCAGGCTAGCAGCTTGACTTAAGGGACTCAGGGACCCGCTTCATTTCGGCAGGCCGGACTCTCCTTAGCATAGAGCCCCGCCTCCCACCTCCATCCCAGCCCCACCCCTCCGGACCCACGGGCTCCTCCTCGCACTCCTTCTCCTTACGTCTTGTGAACATTTTCTGGGTCATTGGTGCCGAACGTCGCCTGCACGTTACGGTAGTTTTTCTCTGGACCTGTCGAACGTATCACGCACCGCCTTCTGGCCTCCGCGCATCCGAAGGGGAAGCTGGCTCTTCCTCTCCCCGAGGCTCCCCGGTGTGTGATGGGTCAGTCCCAACTCTGTAGGCTGCCGAGAGACGCGTCTCTGCCTCGCTCGTCCACTGGCCTGGGCATGTCTTTGGAGCGTGCCTTCCGCTAGGAGCGCATCGGGCTCCTTGGATGTGCAGAGTGAGCATTGTGGGCCAATGCGCAAAGCCCTGTCACCTTAGGTCTTCGTGCAACTGCTGCGTGACTAACTCCCTCCCACCTCTCTCTGGCGTTCCCGACTCGTGCCTGTCCGCGGTGGGCATGAGGGTTTCCCGCAGACCTCTGAGAAGCCGTCACTTCATCTCTTTGGGGCTTTGCCTCTCCATCTCACCCCGCATGACCTCGTGGGATCTGTCTGCAGGTCCACGGGTGCTTTCAGATCTCCTCTTGACGTCCAGGGAGGAATGTTTCCTTTCAGGCTGTAGGCTGGGCAATGTACAGAATTCAGCCTCCCTCCCTGCCTCCGCCGGTCCTCGCTCCCTCCCTCTCTCCCTCCCCCTCCCTCCCTCCCTGTCCCCAGGCCTCCCTCCTCCTCTGCCCTCCTCTCTCCGTCGCACCCCCTCCTCTCGCTCCCTGTTCCTCTCCCTGGGCCCACCCTCTCTCCTCCTCTCCTTCTCCGCGCCGCTCCCGCTCTTCCCCCGCTCTCTGTCCAGCCCCCCCCCCCCTCCCAGGTTTCTCCGACTCCGGGGATGCGCGGTTTTGGGTGCACTATTTCCTCGGAACCCTCCTTTAGTGTCTTGGGCAAGTTTACAAGAGCTAATTCGGTTTGGCCTGTGGCAGTAAACCCACAGTCTGGGCTGTGCCAGGGACAGGCTCCGAAAATTGTGCTTCTCCCCCGCAGAGGGCCGGGCGTTGTTATCCGTGCAGGGTCCCCCGTTTGCGTCGAGAAGTAGAGTTTGAAACGGTGACGCGCTACGGCCCAGAACCCTGCACTTCACCCCAAGGGGGCTCCTCCGGCCTCTTTCCGCTCAAATCCCCCCCTCGTGCCACGGGCGGCCCGACCCATTCCTCTTAGGGACGGGAGGCCCTCCCAGGGCGATGCAACACCAACGCCCTCGGCCTTGCCATCACCCGCTGGGCCTTCCTCCAACCTCATGCAGCGTGCATCGTACACATTCCGGAATGCCTCCGCGCAGCGGACCGGCATGAGGTGGGGGACTGTCGCGAAGGACCTGGTGAGTACCGGAGAAAGGGCAGGGTGTGCTGCCAGTGCTCACTTTGCCATCCCCTCCCTGGCTGGCACTCCACTCAGTGAGAGACAGACCAAGGAAGAACTTGCAGCAGAGCTGGGGCAGCCGAGACAGCCACAGCTCCTCAGGAAGGCGGACAAAAGCAGGCTCCGGGGACCATTAGGCTGGAGCTCGGACATCCCTGGCAGTTATGGTGAGGCGGGAAGGCAGACACAGGGAAAGGGAGCGCGGAAGTCAGACAAGGAGGGAGAAAGCAAAGATGAAGGGCCCGGCAGAGGAAAGTATGGTGGGAGCGAGTCCTAGCAGTGGCTTTAACGAAAGAACACACCCAGAGGTATTACCCTTTAGGCTACGTGGGCGGCCCATTAGCATGCCCCCGCGTCCCAATCGCGGACCTCACCGAGGCTGTGCCAGTGGTTGTGTAAGCACGGAGGTGGCCTCGGACCGTGGCTCCTTGTAAATTTCAGGCCCAATACCTGTGTGCGGTTCCTCTCTTTGCAGGAGAGGCGGGTCGTTGGGGCGGGGAGGTCCCCGCATCCCGGATCCTGCTGGGCGGCCTCCCGACTCCCTCCCGCACCGGGCGGGGAAAGGGGGGAAAGCCATGTGGACAGCCATGTGGCAGTGGTTGGAGCAGCAGCGGATGACTTCAGGGCTTCGCCCCGGCGTGACTAAGAAGGGGCCGGGTGAGGTTTCCGGGCGGCGGGCGGTCACGCTATTGAGCCGCTGGGTTTGAATTCCCCGGTGCCAGTAGCGTGTTCCCAGGGGAACTGACGAGAAGGTGAACACGAGGTTTGTGATAGCAGGGACCCGCCGGGAATGGCCTGGGAGGTGTCAGCGAAGAAGATGGCCAGGGTCCGGGCACGGACGCCACCCGTGAGGAGACGCGCGTGCGGACCGGCTCCCGCGGGGGCGAGGGGCGGGGCCGGGTGCGGCCTCGCCCACCGCCGTGCCACTGGTGGGGTCCCGGGGCCGGTCAGCGTCCTGGGCGTGAGGCCGGGCTTCCATCCCGCCAAGGCCACAGGCGCACCCCCGCCCCGCCACCCAGACGCCACCCAGACGCCACCGGGCCCCAAGGCTTTGTGCGCATGCGTCCCCCAGGCCCGCCGCCTCCGCTGGGTCCCGGCCTCCAGCCGTGGGCGCCAGAGCGCCACCTGCCGGCCGCTTGTGGGAGCCGCGTGCTCGCCCCTCCAGCTCCTTCGCTCCGTGGCTTGCCGGGGGTTCGGGTCCACGGCCCCATGGAGAGCCAGGCGGGGTCCGGCGAAGCCGGGGCTGCCCCGGAACCCTGGACCACCTAGGTCCGCTGAGGGGGTCGTGAGGAGGAGGGGGCCCGGTGGGGAGGCAGGCGCCTGGGGCGGGGCGGGGGTGCCGCAGGCCCTAGGTGCGGGGGGCATGGCGGCAGAGGCTGCGCGGGAGGCTGAGGCCCCGCAGCGCAGAGGCGAGGCCGGCGCGGGGGAGGATTTGGTGGTCGTGGGGGAGGATATCATGGCGCTGGCGGAGGTCGTGGCGGCGGAAGACGAGGAGGTGGCACAAGCAGAGCAGGACGAGAAGCTGCAGGAGCTGCGGCAGGAAGGGCCAGGGCTGGGTCCCGATCCAGCCGGGGGCCCCACTGGCCGCGCTGGAGGTTGTTCAGTTGGCGCTCAGCTCTGTGGACGCCCAAGCTACCAGGCCCTACTTGCGCCCCAAGTGCAGGATGAATCAGAAGCGGAGTTCTCACCTGGCTCGCCGGAGGGCCGTCATATCCAGGGCATCCCAGGCCATATCTTTCCTCCGGCTGGTGGGGCTTGGCTGCTGTGGAGGATCACCGCGAGGAGGGCAGCAGCAGAGCCACGGCCACGGCCATGAGCGCTGGGGGGAAGGGCTCTCCGCCCCCTTGCCGGGTGGGAGTGGGCCCACGATCCCTACAATGCACAGCAGAGCAAGGCGGGGCGCGGCGGGGGTGAGAACGCTGGGGCTGCGACCTGTCCAGAGCCTGTCTGTGCAGAAGCTGCGGGCGGAAGCTTTGGGGCTGCAGCACACTCCCAACAGCCTTGCGGGGTTCAGGGAACACGGGTCAACACGCTTCGACAAGTAGTGTAGCCCAAAGCCCGCTTGGCTCAGAGCAGATATTGGAAGGAAACGTTTGCTGGGTACATGGGGCACACGGAGAGGCTGCCCTCCGCCGTTCCCTGTCCTTCAGAGCCTGCGTGGTTTTCCAAATTTCCAAAGATCAGGGCAGACCCACAATGTCGTCCGCTCTCGGGTTGCCAAGCCAGTCAGCGGGCCGCCTCGCTTCGGCAGACCGCGGGAACCCAGACACGGCGCTGCCGGGGTGCTGCAAACTCTGTCTCCACAGGCCCCACACAGCCAGGCCGGGGCCCCAGGCCCAGGCGCCTACCCGCACCTTTCCTCCCTGCCTGTCTCTCCCCCTCTGTGTCCTCGCCCGCCCTCTCCCCCTGTCCTCTCTGCCCTCCCTCTGTGTCCCTTCCTCCTGGTGTGGGGTCTCTCTGTCCCTCTCTCTCTTTTGCTTTCCCCCTGCCCCCACCTACCGCTTTCCCTCCCTAACTCGCTGACTCTGCCAGGACCACGCTTTGGGCCGTGGGCGCGCAGCCGTGCTCCAGGTGACCCGAGCGGCCCCCTCCTGGGCACAGGAGGCCCCTCAAAGTCACGGGGCTTCAGGCAAACACACAAGCAATCCCGGCCGTGACAGTGGGACGGAGCACATCCAGCCGTCCAAAGCAGTGACTGCCTGCAGGCCACACGCGCAGGCCAGGGGGACGTGGGAACAGAGCGCAGTCAGGCCCTCGGCCTTGCCCTGTCGGGGGCAGGCAGCCTCAGAGGTGCTGGAAGCCAAGGGACTCCCCAGGGTGGAGCAGGTGGGAAGAAAGGGCAGGAGCTGACCAGGTTGGGAGGGCGGCAGTGCTTGGCGTTTCCGCACTTTTGCAACTTCGGTCGCTTGCTCTCGGCCGGGAAGGTCCGGGGGGCTCCTGCCTCTCTTTCCGTAGCACGTGCCGGCGAGGCTCCTAGACCCAAGGCAGATCCTGAAACACCCCAAGATATCGGCCGTGACGGGTGACCAGGACAGACACGTGCTCAGCTCCGTGACCCATTTGGAGGTCAGTCCTCGGAGACGGAGGCTGGGGGAGGCCCGGTGGGCGTGGGGTTTGAGCAGGAGGGGGCCGGGCAACGTGGTTCAGTGCTGCAGCCAGGCAAACAGCTCGGGGCACCTAGAAGACACGTTCCCCCTTCCCGTCCTCTTTCTTCGGCGGGGCAGGTGGAGGTACTGGGCCATCCCAAATACCGTTTCAGGTTGATGTTTTCCTTTGGGAGCAACCCCTACTTCCAGAACAAAGTGATCCTTAAGGTGTATCGCCTTAACATTGCCGGTGGGAGAGGGCTTGAGCTTCGAGGATGCTGGTGGCGGGCGGGGGGGGGGGCACTTGGGAGCGGGAGGGGAGGTGCGCGGGGTCCCCAGCGTGGGGCGGGACCGGCCCAGGAGGGAGAGGGGCTGGGAGGTTGAGAGGGAGAGAAGGCGAGAGGGCGTGGGTGCGAGGGGCCTGCTCCCGGCTGTCTGTCATGAGTCCACGGAAGGGCATCATACAGCATGCAAGAGACAGCTGGGTGCGTGCTCAGCCGAGGAATGCAAACGGTTGCCTGCCTTGGACGCATTTGTCTTTGGGGCCAGATAGGCAACCCAGAGTACTTCCATAGTCAAATCCTGCTCTGGTGTTTGTTTGGCATGTACTCTACGGGGATGCCTTCTTTCAGGCTAGCAGCTTGACTTAAGGGACTCAGGGACCCGCTTCATTTCGGCAGGCCGGACTCTCCTTAGCATAGAGCCCCGCCTCCCACCTCCATCCCAGCCCCACCCCTCCGGACCCACGGGCTCCTCCTCGCACTCCTTCTCCTTACGTCTTGTGAACATTTTCTGGGTCATTGGTGCCGAACGTCGCCTGCACGTTACGGTAGTTTTTCTCTGGACCTGTCGAACGTATCACGCACCGCCTTCTGGCCTCCGCGCATCCGAAGGGGAAGCTGGCTCTTCCTCTCCCCGAGGCTCCCCGGTGTGTGATGGGTCAGTCCCAACTCTGTAGGCTGCCGAGAGACGCGTCTCTGCCTCGCTCGTCCACTGGCCTGGGCATGTCTTTGGAGCGTGCCTTCCGCTAGGAGCGCATCGGGCTCCTTGGATGTGCAGAGTGAGCATTGTGGGCCAATGCGCAAAGCCCTGTCACCTTAGGTCTTCGTGCAACTGCTGCGTGACTAACTCCCTCCCACCTCTCTCTGGCGTTCCCGACTCGTGCCTGTCCGCGGTGGGCATGAGGGTTTCCCGCAGACCTCTGAGAAGCCGTCACTTCATCTCTTTGGGGCTTTGCCTCTCCATCTCACCCCGCATGACCTCGTGGGATCTGTCTGCAGGTCCACGGGTGCTTTCAGATCTCCTCTTGACGTCCAGGGAGGAATGTTTCCTTTCAGGCTGTAGGCTGGGCAATGTACAGAATTCAGCCTCCCTCCCTGCCTCCGCCGGTCCTCGCTCCCTCCCTCTCTCCCTCCCCCTCCCTCCCTCCCTGTCCCCAGGCCTCCCTCCTCCTCTGCCCTCCTCTCTCCGTCGCACCCCCTCCTCTCGCTCCCTGTTCCTCTCCCTGGGCCCACCCTCTCTCCTCCTCTCCTTCTCCGCGCCGCTCCCGCTCTTCCCCCGCTCTCTGTCCAGCCCCCCCCCCCTCCCAGGTTTCTCCGACTCCGGGGATGCGCGGTTTTGGGTGCACTATTTCCTCGGAACCCTCCTTTAGTGTCTTGGGCAAGTTTACAAGAGCTAATTCGGTTTGGCCTGTGGCAGTAAACCCACAGTCTGGGCTGTGCCAGGGACAGGCTCCGAAAATTGTGCTTCTCCCCCGCAGAGGGCCGGGCGTTGTTATCCGTGCAGGGTCCCCCGTTTGCGTCGAGAAGTAGAGTTTGAAACGGTGACGCGCTACGGCCCAGAACCCTGCACTTCACCCCAAGGGGGCTCCTCCGGCCTCTTTCCGCTCAAATCCCCCCCTCGTGCCACGGGCGGCCCGACCCATTCCTCTTAGGGACGGGAGGCCCTCCCAGGGCGATGCAACACCAACGCCCTCGGCCTTGCCATCACCCGCTGGGCCTTCCTCCAACCTCATGCAGCGTGCATCGTACACATTCCGGAATGCCTCCGCGCAGCGGACCGGCATGAGGTGGGGGACTGTCGCGAAGGACCTGGTGAGTACCGGAGAAAGGGCAGGGTGTGCTGCCAGTGCTCACTTTGCCATCCCCTCCCTGGCTGGCACTCCACTCAGTGAGAGACAGACCAAGGAAGAACTTGCAGCAGAGCTGGGGCAGCCGAGACAGCCACAGCTCCTCAGGAAGGCGGACAAAAGCAGGCTCCGGGGACCATTAGGCTGGAGCTCGGACATCCCTGGCAGTTATGGTGAGGCGGGAAGGCAGACACAGGGAAAGGGAGCGCGGAAGTCAGACAAGGAGGGAGAAAGCAAAGATGAAGGGCCCGGCAGAGGAAAGTATGGTGGGAGCGAGTCCTAGCAGTGGCTTTAACGAAAGAACACACCCAGAGGTATTACCCTTTAGGCTACGTGGGCGGCCCATTAGCATGCCCCCGCGTCCCAATCGCGGACCTCACCGAGGCTGTGCCAGTGGTTGTGTAAGCACGGAGGTGGCCTCGGACCGTGGCTCCTTGTAAATTTCAGGCCCAATACCTGTGTGCGGTTCCTCTCTTTGCAGGAGAGGCGGGTCGTTGGGGCGGGGAGGTCCCCGCATCCCGGATCCTGCTGGGCGGCCTCCCGACTCCCTCCCGCACCGGGCGGGGAAAGGGGGGAAAGCCATGTGGACAGCCATGTGGCAGTGGTTGGAGCAGCAGCGGATGACTTCAGGGCTTCGCCCCGGCGTGACTAAGAAGGGGCCGGGTGAGGTTTCCGGGCGGCGGGCGGTCACGCTATTGAGCCGCTGGGTTTGAATTCCCCGGTGCCAGTAGCGTGTTCCCAGGGGAACTGACGAGAAGGTGAACACGAGGTTTGTGATAGCAGGGACCCGCCGGGAATGGCCTGGGAGGTGTCAGCGAAGAAGATGGCCAGGGTCCGGGCACGGACGCCACCCGTGAGGAGACGCGCGTGCGGACCGGCTCCCGCGGGGGCGAGGGGCGGGGCCGGGTGCGGCCTCGCCCACCGCCGTGCCACTGGTGGGGTCCCGGGGCCGGTCAGCGTCCTGGGCGTGAGGCCGGGCTTCCATCCCGCCAAGGCCACAGGCGCACCCCCGCCCCGCCACCCAGACGCCACCCAGACGCCACCGGGCCCCAAGGCTTTGTGCGCATGCGTCCCCCAGGCCCGCCGCCTCCGCTGGGTCCCAGCCTCCAGCCGTGGGCGCCAGAGCGCCACCTGCCGGCCGCTTGTGGGAGCCGCGTGCTCGCCCCTCCAGCTCCTTCGCTCCGTGGCTTGCCGGGGGTTCGGGTCCACGGCCCCATGGAGAGCCAGGCGGGGTCCGGCGAAGCCGGGGCTGCCCCGGAACCCTGGACCACCTTAGTCCGCTGAGGGGGTCGTGAGGAGGAGGGGGCCCGGTGGGGAGGCAGGCGCCTGGGGCGGGGCGGGGGTGCCGCAGGCCCTAGGTGCGGGGGGCATGGCGGCAGAGGCTGCGCGGGAGGCTGAGGCCCCGCAGCGCAGAGGCGAGGCCGGCGCGGGGGAGGATTTGGTGGTCGTGGGGGAGGATATCATGGCGCTGGCGGAGGTCGTGGCGGCGGAAGACGAGGAGGTGGCACAAGCAGAGCAGGACGAGAAGCTGCAGGAGCTGCGGCAGGAAGGGCCAGGGCTGGGTCCCGATCCAGCCGGGGGCCCCACTGGCCGCGCTGGAGGTTGTTCAGTTGGCGCTCAGCTCTGTGGACGCCCAAGCTACCAGGCCCTACTTGCGCCCCAAGTGCAGGATGAATCAGAAGCGGAGTTCTCACCTGGCTCGCCGGAGGGCCGTCATATCCAGGGCATCCCAGGCCATATCTTTCCTCCGGCTGGTGGGGCTTGGCTGCTGTGGAGGATCACCGCGAGGAGGGCAGCAGCAGAGCCACGGCCACGGCCATGAGCGCTGGGGGGAAGGGCTCTCCGCCCCCTTGCCGGGTGGGAGTGGGCCCACGATCCCTACAATGCACAGCAGAGCAAGGCGGGGCGCGGCGGGGGTGAGAACGCTGGGGCTGCGACCTGTCCAGAGCCTGTCTGTGCAGAAGCTGCGGGCGGAAGCTTTGGGGCTGCAGCACACTCCCAACAGCCTTGCGGGGTTCAGGGAACACGGGTCAACACGCTTCGACAAGTAGTGTAGCACAAAGCCCGCTTGGCTCAGAGCAGATATTGGAAGGAAACGTTTGCTGGGTACATGGGGCACACGGAGAGGCTGCCCTCCGCCGTTCCCTGTCCTTCAGAGCCTGCGTGGTTTTCCAAATTTCCAAAGATCAGGGCAGACCCACAATGTCGTCCGCTCTCGGGTTGCCAAGCCAGTCAGCGGGCCGCCTCGCTTCGGCAGACCGCGGGAACCCAGACACGGCGCTGCCGGGGTGCTGCAAACTCTGTCTCCACAGGCCCCACACAGCCAGGCCGGGGCCCCAGGCCCAGGCGCCTACCCGCACCTTTCCTCCCTGCCTGTCTCTCCCCCTCTGTGTCCTCGCCCGCCCTCTCCCCCTGTCCTCTCTGCCCTCCCTCTGTGTCCCTTCCTCCTGGTGTGGGGTCTCTCTGTCCCTCTCTCTCTTTTGCTTTCCCCCTGCCCCCACCTACCGCTTTCCCTCCCTCACTCGCTGACTCTGCCAGGACCACGCTTTGGGCCGTGGGCGCGCAGCCGTGCTCCAGGTGACCCGAGCGGCCCCCTCCTGGGCACAGGAGGCCCCTCAAAGTCACGGGGCTTCAGGCAAACACACAAGCAATCCCGGCCGTGACAGTGGGACGGAGCACATCCAGCCGTCCAAAGCAGTGACTACCTGCAGGCCACACGCGCAGGCCAGGGGGACGTGGGAACAGAGCGCAGTCAGGCCCTCGGCCTTGCCCTGTCGGGGGCAGGCAGCCTCAGAGGTGCTGGAAGCCAAGGGACTCCCCAGGGTGGAGCAGGTGGGAAGAAAGGGCAGGAGCTGACCAGGTTGGGAGGGCGGCAGTGCTTGGCGTTTCCGCACTTTTGCAACTTCGGTCGCTTGCTCTCGGCCGGGAAGGTCCGGGGGGCTCCTGCCTCTCTTTCCGTAGCACGTGCCGGCGAGGCTCCTAGACCCAAGGCAGATCCTGAAACACCCCAAGATATCGGCCGTGACGGGTGACCAGGACAGACACGTGCTCAGCTCCGTGACCCATTTGGAGGTCAGTCCTCGGAGACGGAGGCTGGGGGAGGCCCGGTGGGCGTGGGGTTTGAGCAGGAGGGGGCCGGGCAACGTGGTTCAGTGCTGCAGCCAGGCAAACAGCTCGGGGCACCTAGAAGACACGTTCCCCCTTCCCGTCCTCTTTCTTCGGCGGGGCAGGTGGAGGTACTGGGCCATCCCAAATACCGTTTCAGGTTGATGTTTTCCTTTGGGAGCAACCCCTACTTCCAGAACAAAGTGATCCTTAAGGTGTATCGCCTTAACATTGCCGGTGGGAGAGGGCTTGAGCTTCGAGGATGCTGGTGGCGGGCGGGGGGGGGGCACTTGGGAGCGGGAGGGGAGGTGCGCGGGGTCCCCAGCGTGGGGCGGGACCGGCCCAGGAGGGAGAGGGGCTGGGAGGTTGAGAGGGAGAGAAGGCGAGAGGGCGTGGGTGCGAGGGGCCTGCTCCCGGCTGTCTGTCATGAGTCCACGGAAGGGCATCATACAGCATGCAAGAGACAGCTGGGTGCGTGCTCAGCCGAGGAATGCAAACGGTTGCCTGCCTTGGACGCATTTGTCTTTGGGGCCAGATAGGCAACCCAGAGTACTTCCATAGTCAAATCCTGCTCTGGTGTTTGTTTGGCATGTACTCTACGGGGATGCCTTCTTTCAGGCTAGCAGCTTGACTTAAGGGACTCAGGGACCCGCTTCATTTCGGCAGGCCGGACTCTCCTTAGCATAGAGCCCCGCCTCCCACCTCCATCCCAGCCCCACCCCTCCGGACCCACGGGCTCCTCCTCGCACTCCTTCTCCTTACGTCTTGTGAACATTTTCTGGGTCATTGGTGCCGAACGTCGCCTGCACGTTACGGTAGTTTTTCTCTGGACCTGTCGAACGTATCACGCACCGCCTTCTGGCCTCCGCGCATCCGAAGGGGAAGCTGGCTCTTCCTCTCCCCGAGGCTCCCCGGTGTGTGATGGGTCAGTCCCAACTCTGTAGGCTGCCGAGAGACGCGTCTCTGCCTCGCTCGTCCACTGGCCTGGGCATGTCTTTGGAGCGTGCCTTCCGCTAGGAGCGCATCGGGCTCCTTGGATGTGCAGAGTGAGCATTGTGGGCCAATGCGCAAAGCCCTGTCACCTTAGGTCTTCGTGCAACTGCTGCGTGACTAACTCCCTCCCACCTCTCTCTGGCGTTCCCGACTCGTGCCTGTCCGCGGTGGGCATGAGGGTTTCCCGCAGACCTCTGAGAAGCCGTCACTTCATCTCTTTGGGGCTTTGCCTCTCCATCTCACCCCGCATGACCTCGTGGGATCTGTCTGCAGGTCCACGGGTGCTTTCAGATCTCCTCTTGACGTCCAGGGAGGAATGTTTCCTTTCAGGCTGTAGGCTGGGCAATGTACAGAATTCAGCCTCCCTCCCTGCCTCCGCCGGTCCTCGCTCCCTCCCTCTCTCCCTCCCCCTCCCTCCCTCCCTGTCCCCAGGCCTCCCTCCTCCTCTGCCCTCCTCTCTCCGTCGCACCCCCTCCTCTCGCTCCCTGTTCCTCTCCCTGGGCCCACCCTCTCTCCTCCTCTCCTTCTCCGCGCCGCTCCCGCTCTTCCCCCGCTCTCTGTCCAGCCCCCCCCCCCCTCCCAGGTTTCTCCGACTCCGGGGATGCGCGGTTTTGGGTGCACTATTTCCTCGGAACCCTCCTTTAGTGTCTTGGGCAAGTTTACAAGAGCTAATTCGGTTTGGCCTGTGGCAGTAAACCCACAGTCTGGGCTGTGCCAGGGACAGGCTCCGAAAATTGTGCTTCTCCCCCGCAGAGGGCCGGGCGTTGTTATCCGTGCAGGGTCCCCCGTTTGCGTCGAGAAGTAGAGTTTGAAACGGTGACGCGCTACGGCCCAGAACCCTGCACTTCACCCCAAGGGGGCTCCTCCGGCCTCTTTCCGCTCAAATCCCCCCCTCGTGCCACGGGCGGCCCGACCCATTCCTCTTAGGGACGGGAGGCCCTCCCAGGGCGATGCAACACCAACGCCCTCGGCCTTGCCATCACCCGCTGGGCCTTCCTCCAACCTCATGCAGCGTGCATCGTACACATTCCGGAATGCCTCCGCGCAGCGGACCGGCATGAGGTGGGGGACTGTCGCGAAGGACCTGGTGAGTACCGGAGAAAGGGCAGGGTGTGCTGCCAGTGCTCACTTTGCCATCCCCTCCCTGGCTGGCACTCCACTCAGTGAGAGACAGACCAAGGAAGAACTTGCAGCAGAGCTGGGGCAGCCGAGACAGCCACAGCTCCTCAGGAAGGCGGACAAAAGCAGGCTCCGGGGACCATTAGGCTGGAGCTCGGACATCCCTGGCAGTTATGGTGAGGCGGGAAGGCAGACACAGGGAAAGGGAGCGCGGAAGTCAGACAAGGAGGGAGAAAGCAAAGATGAAGGGCCCGGCAGAGGAAAGTATGGTGGGAGCGAGTCCTAGCAGTGGCTTTAACGAAAGAACACACCCAGAGGTATTACCCTTTAGGCTACGTGGGCGGCCCATTAGCATGCCCCCGCGTCCCAATCGCGGACCTCACCGAGGCTGTGCCAGTGGTTGTGTAAGCACGGAGGTGGCCTCGGACCGTGGCTCCTTGTAAATTTCAGGCCCAATACCTGTGTGCGGTTCCTCTCTTTGCAGGAGAGGCGGGTCGTTGGGGCGGGGAGGTCCCCGCATCCCGGATCCTGCTGGGCGGCCTCCCGACTCCCTCCCGCACCGGGCGGGGAAAGGGGGGAAAGCCATGTGGACAGCCATGTGGCAGTGGTTGGAGCAGCAGCGGATGACTTCAGGGCTTCGCCCCGGCGTGACTAAGAAGGGGCCGGGTGAGGTTTCCGGGCGCCGGGCGGTCACGCTATTGAGCCGCTGGGTTTGAATTCCCCGGTGCCAGTAGCGTGTTCCCAGGGGAACTGACGAGAAGGTGAACACGAGGTTTGTGATAGCAGGGACCCGCCGGGAATGGCCTGGGAGGTGTCAGCGAAGAAGATGGCCAGGGTCCGGGCACGGACGCCACCCGTGAGGAGACGCGCGTGCGGACCGGCTCCCGCGGGGGCGAGGGGCGGGGCCGGGTGCGGCCTCGCCCACCGCCGTGCCACTTGGTGGGGTCCCGGGGCCGGTCAGCGTCCTGGGCGTGAGGCCGGGCTTCCATCCCGCCAAGGCCACAGGCGCACCCCCGCCCCGCCACCCAGACGCCACCCAGACGCCACCGGGCCCCAAGGCTTTGTGCGCATGCGTCCCCCAGGCCCGCCGCCTCCGCTGGGTCCCGGCCTCCAGCCGTGGGCGCCAGAGCGCCACCTGCCGGCCGCTTGTGGGAGCCGCGTGCTCGCCCCTCCAGCTCCTTCGCTCCGTGGCTTGCCGGGGGTTCGGGTCCACGGCCCCATGGAGAGCCAGGCGGGGTCCGGCGAAGCCGGGGCTGCCCCGGAACCCTGGACCACCTTAGTCCGCTGAGGGGGTCGTGAGGAGGAGGGGGCCCGGTGGGGAGGCAGGCGCCTGGGGCGGGGCGGGGGTGCCGCAGGCCCTAGGTGCGGGGGGCATGGCGGCAGAGGCTGCGCGGGAGGCTGAGGCCCCGCAGCGCAGAGGCGAGGCCGGCGCGGGGGAGGATTTGGTGGTCGTGGGGGAGGATATCATGGCGCTGGCGGAGGTCGTGGCGGCGGAAGACGAGGAGGTGGCACAAGCAGAGCAGGACGAGAAGCTGCAGGAGCTGCGGCAGGAAGGGCCAGGGCTGGGTCCCGATCCAGCCGGGGGCCCCACTGGCCGCGCTGGAGGTTGTTCAGTTGGCGCTCAGCTCTGTGGACGCCCAAGCTACCAGGCCCTACTTGCGCCCCAAGTGCAGGATGAATCAGAAGCGGAGTTCTCACCTGGCTCGCCGGAGGGCCGTCATATCCAGGGCATCCCAGGCCATATCTTTCCTCCGGCTGGTGGGGCTTGGCTGCTGTGGAGGATCACCGCGAGGAGGGCAGCAGCAGAGCCACGGCCACGGCCATGAGCGCTGGGGGGAAGGGCTCTCCGCCCCCTTGCCGGGTGGGAGTGGGCCCACGATCCCTACAATGCACAGCAGAGCAAGGCGGGGCGCGGCGGGGGTGAGAACGCTGGGGCTGCGACCTGTCCAGAGCCTGTCTGTGCAGAAGCTGCGGGCGGAAGCTTTGGGGCTGCAGCACACTCCCAACAGCCTTGCGGGGTTCAGGGAACACGGGTCAACACGCTTCGACAAGTAGTGTAGCACAAAGCCCGCTTGGCTCAGAGCAGATATTGGAAGGAAACGTTTGCTGGGTACATGGGGCACACGGAGAGGCTGCCCTCCGCCGTTCCCTGTCCTTCAGAGCCTGCGTGGTTTTCCAAATTTCCAAAGATCAGGGCAGACCCACAATGTCGTCCGCTCTCGGGTTGCCAAGCCAGTCAGCGGGCCGCCTCGCTTCGGCAGACCGCGGGAACCCAGACACGGCGCTGCCGGGGTGCTGCAAACTCTGTCTCCACAGGCCCCACACAGCCAGGCCGGGGCCCCAGGCCCAGGCGCCTACCCGCACCTTTCCTCCCTGCCTGTCTCTCCCCCTCTGTGTCCTCGCCCGCCCTCTCCCCCTGTCCTCTCTGCCCTCCCTCTGTGTCCCTTCCTCCTGGTGTGGGGTCTCTCTGTCCCTCTCTCTCTTTTGCTTTCCCCCTGCCCCCACCTACCGCTTTCCCTCCCTCACTCGCTGACTCTGCCAGGACCACGCTTTGGGCCGTGGGCGCGCAGCCGTGCTCCAGGTGACCCGAGCGGCCCCCTCCTGGGCACAGGAGGCCCCTCAAAGTCACGGGGCTTCAGGCAAACACACAAGCAATCCCGGCCGTGACAGTGGGACGGAGCACATCCAGCCGTCCAAAGCAGTGACTGCCTGCAGGCCACACGCGCAGGCCAGGGGGACGTGGGAACAGAGCGCAGTCAGGCCCTCGGCCTTGCCCTGTCGGGGGCAGGCAGCCTCAGAGGTGCTGGAAGCCAAGGGACTCCCCAGGGTGGAGCAGGTGGGAAGAAAGGGCAGGAGCTGACCAGGTTGGGAGGGCGGCAGTGCTTGGCGTTTCCGCACTTTTGCAACTTCGGTCGCTTGCTCTCGGCCGGGAAGGTCCGGGGGGCTCCTGCCTCTCTTTCCGTAGCACGTGCCGGCGAGGCTCCTAGACCCAAGGCAGATCCTGAAACACCCCAAGATATCGGCCGTGACGGGTGACCAGGACAGACACGTGCTCAGCTCCGTGACCCATTTGGAGGTCAGTCCTCGGAGACGGAGGCTGGGGGAGGCCCGGTGGGCGTGGGGTTTGAGCAGGAGGGGGCCGGGCAACGTGGTTCAGTGCTGCAGCCAGGCAAACAGCTCGGGGCACCTAGAAGACACGTTCCCCCTTCCCGTCCTCTTTCTTCGGCGGGGCAGGTGGAGGTACTGGGCCATCCCAAATACCGTTTCAGGTTGATGTTTTCCTTTGGGAGCAACCCCTACTTCCAGAACAAAGTGATCCTTAAGGTGTATCGCCTTAACATTGCCGGTGGGAGAGGGCTTGAGCTTCGAGGATGCTGGTGGCGGGCGGGGGGGGGGCACTTGGGAGCGGGAGGGGAGGTGCGCGGGGTCCCCAGCGTGGGGCGGGACCGGCCCAGGAGGGAGAGGGGCTGGGAGGTTGAGAGGGAGAGAAGGCGAGAGGGCGTGGGTGCGAGGGGCCTGCTCCCGGCTGTCTGTCATGAGTCCACGGAAGGGCATCATACAGCATGCAAGAGACAGCTGGGTGCGTGCTCAGCCGAGGAATGCAAACGGTTGCCTGCCTTGGACGCATTTGTCTTTGGGGCCAGATAGGCAACCCAGAGTACTTCCATAGTCAAATCCTGCTCTGGTGTTTGTTTGGCATGTACTCTACGGGGATGCCTTCTTTCAGGCTAGCAGCTTGACTTAAGGGACTCAGGGACCCGCTTCATTTCGGCAGGCCGGACTCTCCTTAGCATAGAGCCCCGCCTCCCACCTCCATCCCAGCCCCACCCCTCCGGACCCACGGGCTCCTCCTCGCACTCCTTCTCCTTACGTCTTGTGAACATTTTCTGGGTCATTGGTGCCGAACGTCGCCTGCACGTTACGGTAGTTTTTCTCTGGACCTGTCGAACGTATCACGCACCGCCTTCTGGCCTCCGCGCATCCGAAGGGGAAGCTGGCTCTTCCTCTCCCCGAGGCTCCCCGGTGTGTGATGGGTCAGTCCCAACTCTGTAGGCTGCCGAGAGACGCGTCTCTGCCTCGCTCGTCCACTGGCCTGGGCATGTCTTTGGAGCGTGCCTTCCGCTAGGAGCGCATCGGGCTCCTTGGATGTGCAGAGTGAGCATTGTGGGCCAATGCGCAAAGCCCTGTCACCTTAGGTCTTCGTGCAACTGCTGCGTGACTAACTCCCTCCCACCTCTCTCTGGCGTTCCCGACTCGTGCCTGTCCGCGGTGGGCATGAGGGTTTCCCGCAGACCTCTGAGAAGCCGTCACTTCATCTCTTTGGGGCTTTGCCTCTCCATCTCACCCCGCATGACCTCGTGGGATCTGTCTGCAGGTCCACGGGTGCTTTCAGATCTCCTCTTGACGTCCAGGGAGGAATGTTTCCTTTCAGGCTGTAGGCTGGGCAATGTACAGAATTCAGCCTCCCTCCCTGCCTCCGCCGGTCCTCGCTCCCTCCCTCTCTCCCTCCCCCTCCCTCCCTCCCTGTCCCCAGGCCTCCCTCCTCCTCTGCCCTCCTCTCTCCGTCGCACCCCCTCCTCTCGCTCCCTGTTCCTCTCCCTGGGCCCACCCTCTCTCCTCCTCTCCTTCTCCGCGCCGCTCCCGCTCTTCCCCCGCTCTCTGTCCAGCCCCCCCCCCCCCTCCCAGGTTTCTCCGACTCCGGGGATGCGCGGTTTTGGGTGCACTATTTCCTCGGAACCCTCCTTTAGTGTCTTGGGCAAGTTTACAAGAGCTAATTCGGTTTGGCCTGTGGCAGTAAACCCACAGTCTGGGCTGTGCCAGGGACAGGCTCCGAAAATTGTGCTTCTCCCCCGCAGAGGGCCGGGCGTTGTTATCCGTGCAGGGTCCCCCGTTTGCGTCGAGAAGTAGAGTTTGAAACGGTGACGCGCTACGGCCCAGAACCCTGCACTTCACCCCAAGGGGGCTCCTCCGGCCTCTTTCCGCTCAAATCCCCCCCTCGTGCCACGGGCGGCCCGACCCATTCCTCTTAGGGACGGGAGGCCCTCCCAGGGCGATGCAACACCAACGCCCTCGGCCTTGCCATCACCCGCTGGGCCTTCCTCCAACCTCATGCAGCGTGCATCGTACACATTCCGGAATGCCTCCGCGCAGCGGACCGGCATGAGGTGGGGGACTGTCGCGAAGGACCTGGTGAGTACCGGAGAAAGGGCAGGGTGTGCTGCCAGTGCTCACTTTGCCATCCCCTCCCTGGCTGGCACTCCACTCAGTGAGAGACAGACCAAGGAAGAACTTGCAGCAGAGCTGGGGCAGCCGAGACAGCCACAGCTCCTCAGGAAGGCGGACAAAAGCAGGCTCCGGGGACCATTAGGCTGGAGCTCGGACATCCCTGGCAGTTATGGTGAGGCGGGAAGGCAGACACAGGGAAAGGGAGCGCGGAAGTCAGACAAGGAGGGAGAAAGCAAAGATGAAGGGCCCGGCAGAGGAAAGTATGGTGGGAGCGAGTCCTAGCAGTGGCTTTAACGAAAGAACACACCCAGAGGTATTACCCTTTAGGCTACGTGGGCGGCCCATTAGCATGCCCCCGCCTCCCAATCGCGGACCTCACCGGGGCTGTGCCAGGGGTTGTGTAAGCACGGAGGTGGCCTCGGACCGTGGCTCCTTGTAAATTTCAGGCCCAATACCTGTGTGCGGTTCCTCTCTTTGCAGGAGAGGCGGGTCGTTGGGGCGGGGAGGTCCCCGCATCCCGGATCCTGCTGGGCGGCCTCCCGACTCCCTCCCGCACCGGGCGGGGAAAGGGGGGAAAGCCATGTGGACAGCCATGTGGCAGTGGTTGGAGCAGCAGCGGATGACTTCAGGGCTTCGCCCCGGCGTGACTAAGAAGGGGCCGGGTGAGGTTTCCGGGCGGCGGGCGGTCACGCTATTGAGCCGCTGGGTTTGAATTCCCCGGTGCCAGTAGCGTGTTCCCAGGGGAACTGACGAGAAGGTGAACACGAGGTTTGTGATAGCAGGGACCCCCCGGGAATGGCCTGGGAGGTGTCAGCGAAGAAGATGGCCAGGGTCCGGGCACGGACGCCACCCGTGAGGAGACGCGCGTGCGGACCGGCTCCCGCGGGGGCGAGGGGCGGGGCCGGGTGCGGCCTCGCCCACCGCCGTGCCACTGGTGGGGTCCCGGGGCCGGTCAGCGTCCTGGGCGTGAGGCCGGGCTTCCATCCCGCCAAGGCCACAGGCGCACCCCCGCCCCGCCACCCAGACGCCACCCAGACGCCACCGGGCCCCAAGGCTTTGTGCGCATGCGTCCCCCAGGCCCGCCGCCTCCGCTGGGTCCCGGCCTCCAGCCGTGGGCGCCAGAGCGCCACCTGCCGGCCGCTTGTGGGAGCCGCGTGCTCGCCCCTCCAGCTCCTTCGCTCCGTGGCTTGCCGGGGGTTCGGGTCCACGGCCCCATGGAGAGCCAGGCGGGGTCCGGCGAAGCCGGGGCTGCCCCGGAACCCTGGACCACCTAGGTCCGCTGAGGGGGTCGTGAGGAGGAGGGGGCCCGGTGGGGAGGCAGGCGCCTGGGGCGGGGCGGGGGTGCCGCAGGCCCTAGGTGCGGGGGGCATGGCGGCAGAGGCTGCGCGGGAGGCTGAGGCCCCGCAGCGCAGAGGCGAGGCCGGCGCGGGGGAGGATTTGGTGGTCGTGGGGGAGGATATCATGGCGCTGGCGGAGGTCGTGGCGGCGGAAGACGAGGAGGTGGCACAAGCAGAGCAGGACGAGAAGCTGCAGGAGCTGCGGCAGGAAGGGCCAGGGCTGGGTCCCGATCCAGCCGGGGGCCCCACTGGCCGCGCTGGAGGTTGTTCAGTTGGCGCTCAGCTCTGTGGACGCCCAAGCTACCAGGCCCTACTTGCGCCCCAAGTGCAGGATGAATCAGAAGCGGAGTTCTCACCTGGCTCGCCGGAGGGCCGTCATATCCAGGGCATCCCAGGCCATATCTTTCCTCCGGCTGCTGGGGCTTGGCTGCTGTGGAGGATCACCGCGAGGAGGGCAGCAGCAGAGCCACGGCCACGGCCATGAGCGCTGGGGGGAAGGGCTCTCCGCCCCCTTGCCGGGTGGGAGTGGGCCCACGATCCCTACAATGCACAGCAGAGCAAGGCGGGGCGCGGCGGGGGTGAGAACGCTGGGGCTGCGACCTGTCCAGAGCCTGTCTGTGCAGAAGCTGCGGGCGGAAGCTTTGGGGCTGCAGCACACTCCCAACAGCCTTGCGGGGTTCAGGGAACACGGGTCAACACGCTTCGACAAGTAGTGTAGCCCAAAGCCCGCTTGGCTCAGAGCAGATATTGGAAGGAAACGTTTGCTGGGTACATGGGGCACACGGAGAGGCTGCCCTCCGCCGTTCCCTGTCCTTCAGAGCCTGCGTGGTTTTCCAAATTTCCAAAGATCAGGGCAGACCCACAATGTCGTCCGCTCTCGGGTTGCCAAGCCAGTCAGCGGGCCGCCTCGCTTCGGCAGACCGCGGGAACCCAGACACGGCGCTGCCGGGGTGCTGCAAACTCTGTCTCCACAGGCCCCACACAGCCAGGCCGGGGCCCCAGGCCCAGGCGCCTACCCGCACCTTTCCTCCCTGCCTGTCTCTCCCCCTCTGTGTCCTCGCCCGCCCTCTCCCCCTGTCCTCTCTGCCCTCCCTCTGTGTCCCTTCCTCCTGGTGTGGGGTCTCTCTGTCCCTCTCTCTCTTTTGCTTTCCCCCTGCCCCCACCTACCGCTTTCCCTCCCTCACTCGCTGACTCTGCCAGGACCACGCTTTGGGCCGTGGGCGCGCAGCCGTGCTCCAGGTGACCCGAGCGGCCCCCTCCTGGGCACAGGAGGCCCCTCAAAGTCACGGGGCTTCAGGCAAACACACAAGGAATCCCGGCCGTGACAGTGGGACGGAGCACATCCAGCCGTCCAAAGCAGTGACTGCCTGCAGGCCACACGCGCAGGCCAGGGGGACGTGGGAACAGAGCGCAGTCAGGCCCTCGGCCTTGCCCTGTCGGGGGCAGGCAGCCTCAGAGGTGCTGGAAGCCAAGGGACTCCCCAGGGTGGAGCAGGTGGGAAGAAAGGGCAGGAGCTGACCAGGTTGGGAGGGCGGCAGTGCTTGGCGTTTCCGCACTTTTGCAACTTCGGTCGCTTGCTCTCGGCCGGGAAGGTCCGGGGGGCTCCTGCCTCTCTTTCCGTAGCACGTGCCGGCGAGGCTCCTAGACCCAAGGCAGATCCTGAAACACCCCAAGATATCGGCCGTGACGGGTGACCAGGACAGACACGTGCTCAGCTCCGTGACCCATTTGGAGGTCAGTCCTCGGAGACGGAGGCTGGGGGAGGCCCGGTGGGCGTGGGGTTTGAGCAGGAGGGGGCCGGGCAACGTGGTTCAGTGCTGCAGCCAGGCAAACAGCTCGGGGCACCTAGAAGACACGTTCCCCCTTCCCGTCCTCTTTCTTCGGCGGGGCAGGTGGAGGTACTGGGCCATCCCAAATACCGTTTCAGGTTGATGTTTTCCTTTGGGAGCAACCCCTACTTCCAGAACAAAGTGATCCTTAAGGTGTATCGCCTTAACATTGCCGGTGGGAGAGGGCTTGAGCTTCGAGGATGCTGGTGGCGGGCGGGGGGGGGGCACTTGGGAGCGGGAGGGGAGGTGCGCGGGGTCCCCAGCGTGGGGCGGGACCGGCCCAGGAGGGAGAGGGGCTGGGAGGTTGAGAGGGAGAGAAGGCGAGAGGGCGTGGGTGCGAGGGGCCTGCTCCCGGCTGTCTGTCATGAGTCCACGGAAGGGCATCATACAGCATGCAAGAGACAGCTGGGTGCGTGCTCAGCCGAGGAATGCAAACCGTTGCCTGCCTTGGACGCATTTGTCTTTGGGGCCAGATAGGCAACCCAGAGTACTTCCATAGTCAAATCCTGCTCTGGTGTTTGTTTGGCATGTACTCTACGGGGATGCCTTCTTTCAGGCTAGCAGCTTGACTTAAGGGACTCAGGGACCCGCTTCATTTCGGCAGGCCGGACTCTCCTTAGCATAGAGCCCCGCCTCCCACCTCCATCCCAGCCCCACCCCTCCGGACCCACGGGCTCCTCCTCGCACTCCTTCTCCTTACGTCTTGTGAACATTTTCTGGGTCATTGGTGCCGAACGTCGCCTGCACGTTACGGTAGTTTTTCTCTGGACCTGTCGAACGTATCACGCACCGCCTTCTGGCCTCCGCGCATCCGAAGGGGAAGCTGGCTCTTCCTCTCCCCGAGGCTCCCCGGTGTGTGATGGGTCAGTCCCAACTCTGTAGGCTGCCGAGAGACGCGTCTCTGCCTCGCTCGTCCACTGGCCTGGGCATGTCTTTGGAGCGTGCCTTCCGCTAGGAGCGCATCGGGCTCCTTGGATGTGCAGAGTGAGCATTGTGGGCCAATGCGCAAAGCCCTGTCACCTTAGGTCTTCGTGCAACTGCTGCGTGACTAACTCCCTCCCACCTCTCTCTGGCGTTCCCGACTCGTGCCTGTCCGCGGTGGGCATGAGGGTTTCCCGCAGACCTCTGAGAAGCCGTCACTTCATCTCTTTGGGGCTTTGCCTCTCCATCTCACCCCGCATGACCTCGTGGGATCTGTCTGCAGGTCCACGGGTGCTTTCAGATCTCCTCTTGACGTCCAGGGAGGAATGTTTCCTTTCAGGCTGTAGGCTGGGCAATGTACAGAATTCAGCCTCCCTCCCTGCCTCCGCCGGTCCTCGCTCCCTCCCTCTCTCCCTCCCCCTCCCTCCCTCCCTGTCCCCAGGCCTCCCTCCTCCTCTGCCCTCCTCTCTCCGTCGCACCCCCTCCTCTCGCTCCCTGTTCCTCTCCCTGGGCCCACCCTCTCTCCTCCTCTCCTTCTCCGCGCCGCTCCCGCTCTTCCCCCGCTCTCTGTCCAGCCCCCCCCCCCTCCCAGGTTTCTCCGACTCCGGGGATGCGCGGTTTTGGGTGCACTATTTCCTCGGAACCCTCCTTTAGTGTCTTGGGCAAGTTTACAAGAGCTAATTCGGTTTGGCCTGTGGCAGTAAACCCACAGTCTGGGCTGTGCCAGGGACAGGCTCCGAAAATTGTGCTTCTCCCCCGCAGAGGGCCGGGCGTTGTTATCCGTGCAGGGTCCCCCGTTTGCGTCGAGAAGTAGAGTTTGAAACGGTGACGCGCTACGGCCCAGAACCCTGCACTTCACCCCAAGGGGGCTCCTCCGGCCTCTTTCCGCTCAAATCCCCCCCTCGTGCCACGGGCGGCCCGACCCATTCCTCTTAGGGACGGGAGGCCCTCCCAGGGCGATGCAACACCAACGCCCTCGGCCTTGCCATCACCCGCTGGGCCTTCCTCCAACCTCATGCAGCGTGCATCGTACACATTCCGGAATGCCTCCGCGCAGCGGACCGGCATGAGGTGGGGGACTGTCGCGAAGGACCTGGTGAGTACCGGAGAAAGGGCAGGGTGTGCTGCCAGTGCTCACTTTGCCATCCCCTCCCTGGCTGGCACTCCACTCAGTGAGAGACAGACCAAGGAAGAACTTGCAGCAGAGCTGGGGCAGCCGAGACAGCCACAGCTCCTCAGGAAGGCGGACAAAAGCAGGCTCCGGGGACCATTAGGCTGGAGCTCGGACATCCCTGGCAGTTATGGTGAGGCGGGAAGGCAGACACAGGGAAAGGGAGCGCGGAAGTCAGACAAGGAGGGAGAAAGCAAAGATGAAGGGCCCGGCAGAGGAAAGTATGGTGGGAGCGAGTCCTAGCAGTGGCTTTAACGAAAGAACACACCCAGAGGTATTACCCTTTAGGCTACGTGGGCGGCCCATTAGCATGCCCCCGCGTCCCAATCGCGGACCTCACCGAGGCTGTGCCAGTGGTTGTGTAAGCACGGAGGTGGCCTCGGACCGTGGCTCCTTGTAAATTTCAGGCCCAATACCTGTGTGCGGTTCCTCTCTTTGCAGGAGAGGCGGGTCGTTGGGGCGGGGAGGTCCCCGCATCCCGGATCCTGCTGGGCGGCCTCCCGACTCCCTCCCGCACCGGGCGGGGAAAGGGGGGAAAGCCATGTGGACAGCCATGTGGCAGTGGTTGGAGCAGCAGCGGATGACTTCAGGGCTTCGCCCCGGCGTGACTAAGAAGGGGCCGGGTGAGGTTTCCGGGCGGCGGGCGGTCACGCTATTGAGCCGCTGGGTTTGAATTCCCCGGTGCCAGTAGCGTGTTCCCAGGGGAACTGACGAGAAGGTGAACACGAGGTTTGTGATAGCAGGGACCCGCCGGGAATGGCCTGGGAGGTGTCAGCGAAGAAGATGGCCAGGGTCCGGGCACGGACGCCACCCGTGAGGAGACGCGCGTGCGGACCGGCTCCCGCGGGGGCGAGGGGCGGGGCCGGGTGCGGCCTCGCCCACCGCCGTGCCACTGGTGGGGTCCCGGGGCCGGTCAGCGTCCTGGGCGTGAGGCCGGGCTTCCATCCCGCCAAGGCCACAGGCGCACCCCCGCCCCGCCACCCAGACGCCACCCAGACGCCACCGGGCCCCAAGGCTTTGTGCGCATGCGTCCCCCAGGCCCGCCGCCTCCGCTGGGTCCCGGCCTCCAGCCGTGGGCGCCAGAGCGCCACCTGCCGGCCGCTTGTGGGAGCCGCGTGCTCGCCCCTCCAGCTCCTTCGCTCCGTGGCTTGCCGGGGGTTCGGGTCCACGGCCCCATGGAGAGCCAGGCGGGGTCCGGCGAAGCCGGGGCTGCCCCGGAACCCTGGACCACCTAGGTCCGCTGAGGGGGTCGTGAGGAGGAGGGGGCCCGGTGGGGAGGCAGGCGCCTGGGGCGGGGCGGGGGTGCCGCAGGCCCTAGGTGCGGGGGGCATGGCGGCAGAGGCTGCGCGGGAGGCTGAGGCCCCGCAGCGCAGAGGCGAGGCCGGCGCGGGGGAGGATTTGGTGGTCGTGGGGGAGGATATCATGGCGCTGGCGGAGGTCGTGGCGGCGGAAGACGAGGAGGTGGCACAAGCAGAGCAGGACGAGAAGCTGCAGGAGCTGCGGCAGGAAGGGCCAGGGCTGGGTCCCGATCCAGCCGGGGGCCCCACTGGCCGCGCTGGAGGTTGTTCAGTTGGCGCTCAGCTCTGTGGACGCCCAAGCTACCAGGCCCTACTTGCGCCCCAAGTGCAGGATGAATCAGAAGCGGAGTTCTCACCTGGCTCGCCGGAGGGCCGTCATATCCAGGGCATCCCAGGCCATATCTTTCCTCCGGCTGGTGGGGCTTGGCTGCTGTGGAGGATCACCGCGAGGAGGGCAGCAGCAGAGCCACGGCCACGGCCATGAGCGCTGGGGGGAAGGGCTCTCCGCCCCCTTGCCGGGTGGGAGTGGGCCCACGATCCCTACAATGCACAGCAGAGCAAGGCGGGGCGCGGCGGGGGTGAGAACGCTGGGGCTGCGACCTGTCCAGAGCCTGTCTGTGCAGAAGCTGCGGGCGGAAGCTTTGGGGCTGCAGCACACTCCCAACAGCCTTGCGGGGTTCAGGGAACACGGGTCAACACGCTTCGACAAGTAGTGTAGCCCAAAGCCCGCTTGGCTCAGAGCAGATATTGGAAGGAAACGTTTGCTGGGTACATGGGGCACACGGAGAGGCTGCCCTCCGCCGTTCCCTGTCCTTCAGAGCCTGCGTGGTTTTCCAAATTTCCAAAGATCAGGGCAGACCCACAATGTCGTCCGCTCTCGGGTTGCCAAGCCAGTCAGCGGGCCGCCTCGCTTCGGCAGACCGCGGGAACCCAGACACGGCGCTGCCGGGGTGCTGCAAACTCTGTCTCCACAGGCCCCACACAGCCAGGCCGGGGCCCCAGGCCCAGGCGCCTACCCGCACCTTTCCTCCCTGCCTGTCTCTCCCCCTCTGTGTCCTCGCCCGCCCTCTCCCCCTGTCCTCTCTGCCCTCCCTCTGTGTCCCTTCCTCCTGGTGTGGGGTCTCTCTGTCCCTCTCTCTCTTTTGCTTTCCCCCTGCCCCCACCTACCGCTTTCCCTCCCTAACTCGCTGACTCTGCCAGGACCACGCTTTGGGCCGTGGGCGCGCAGCCGTGCTCCAGGTGACCCGAGCGGCCCCCTCCTGGGCACAGGAGGCCCCTCAAAGTCACGGGGCTTCAGGCAAACACACAAGCAATCCCGGCCGTGACAGTGGGACGGAGCACATCCAGCCGTCCAAAGCAGTGACTGCCTGCAGGCCACACGCGCAGGCCAGGGGGACGTGGGAACAGAGCGCAGTCAGGCCCTCGGCCTTGCCCTGTCGGGGGCAGGCAGCCTCAGAGGTGCTGGAAGCCAAGGGACTCCCCAGGGTGGAGCAGGTGGGAAGAAAGGGCAGGAGCTGACCAGGTTGGGAGGGCGGCAGTGCTTGGCGTTTCCGCACTTTTGCAACTTCGGTCGCTTGCTCTCGGCCGGGAAGGTCCGGGGGGCTCCTGCCTCTCTTTCCGTAGCACTTGCCGGCGAGGCTCCTAGACCCAAGGCAGATCCTGAAACACCCCAAGATATCGGCCGTGACGGGTGACCAGGACAGACACGTGCTCAGCTCCGTGACCCATTTGGAGGTCAGTCCTCGGAGACGGAGGCTGGGGGAGGCCCGGTGGGCGTGGGGTTTGAGCAGGAGGGGGCCGGGCAACGTGGTTCAGTGCTGCAGCCAGGCAAACAGCTCGGGGCACCTAGAAGACACGTTCCCCCTTCCCGTCCTCTTTCTTCGGCGGGGCAGGTGGAGGTACTGGGCCATCCCAAATACCGTTTCAGGTTGATGTTTTCCTTTGGGAGCAACCCCTACTTCCAGAACAAAGTGATCCTTAAGGTGTATCGCCTTAACATTGCCGGTGGGAGAGGGCTTGAGCTTCGAGGATGCTGGTGGCGGGCGGGGGGGGGGCACTTGGGAGCGGGAGGGGAGGTGCGCGGGGTCCCCAGCGTGGGGCGGGACCGGCCCAGGAGGGAGAGGGGCTGGGAGGTTGAGAGGGAGAGAAGGCGAGAGGGCGTGGGTGCGAGGGGCCTGCTCCCGGCTGTCTGTCATGAGTCCACGGAAGGGCATCATACAGCATGCAAGAGACAGCTGGGTGCGTGCTCAGCCGAGGAATGCAAACGGTTGCCTGCCTTGGACGCATTTGTCTTTGGGGCCAGATAGGCAACCCAGAGTACTTCCATAGTCAAATCCTGCTCTGGTGTTTGTTTGGCATGTACTCTACGGGGATGCCTTCTTTCAGGCTAGCAGCTTGACTTAAGGGACTCAGGGACCCGCTTCATTTCGGCAGGCCGGACTCTCCTTAGCATAGAGCCCCGCCTCCCACCTCCATCCCAGCCCCACCCCTCCGGACCCACGGGCTCCTCCTCGCACTCCTTCTCCTTACGTCTTGTGAACATTTTCTGGGTCATTGGTGCCGAACGTCGCCTGCACGTTACGGTAGTTTTTCTCTGGACCTGTCGAACGTATCACGCACCGCCTTCTGGCCTCCGCGCATCCGAAGGGGAAGCTGGCTCTTCCTCTCCCCGAGGCTCCCCGGTGTGTGATGGGTCAGTCCCAACTCTGTAGGCTGCCGAGAGACGCGTCTCTGCCTCGCTCGTCCACTGGCCTGGGCATGTCTTTGGAGCGTGCCTTCCGCTAGGAGCGCATCGGGCTCCTTGGATGTGCAGAGTGAGCATTGTGGGCCAATGCGCAAAGCCCTGTCACCTTAGGTCTTCGTGCAACTGCTGCGTGACTAACTCCCTCCCACCTCTCTCTGGCGTTCCCGACTCGTGCCTGTCCGCGGTGGGCATGAGGGTTTCCCGCAGACCTCTGAGAAGCCGTCACTTCATCTCTTTGGGGCTTTGCCTCTCCATCTCACCCCGCATGACCTCGTGGGATCTGTCTGCAGGTCCACGGGTGCTTTCAGATCTCCTCTTGACGTCCAGGGAGGAATGTTTCCTTTCAGGCTGTAGGCTGGGCAATGTACAGAATTCAGCCTCCCTCCCTGCCTCCGCCGGTCCTCGCTCCCTCCCTCTCTCCCTCCCCCTCCCTCCCTCCCTGTCCCCAGGCCTCCCTCCTCCTCTGCCCTCCTCTCTCCGTCGCACCCCCTCCTCTCGCTCCCTGTTCCTCTCCCTGGGCCCACCCTCTCTCCTCCTCTCCTTCTCCGCGCCGCTCCCGCTCTTCCCCCGCTCTCTGTCCAGCCCCCCCCCCCCTCCCAGGTTTCTCCGACTCCGGGGATGCGCGGTTTTGGGTGCACTATTTCCTCGGAACCCTCCTTTAGTGTCTTGGGCAAGTTTACAAGAGCTAATTCGGTTTGGCCTGTGGCAGTAAACCCACAGTCTGGGCTGTGCCAGGGACAGGCTCCGAAAATTGTGCTTCTCCCCCGCAGAGGGCCGGGCGTTGTTATCCGTGCAGGGTCCCCCGTTTGCGTCGAGAAGTAGAGTTTGAAACGGTGACGCGCTACGGCCCAGAACCCTGCACTTCACCCCAAGGGGGCTCCTCCGGCCTCTTTCCGCTCAAATCCCCCCCTCGTGCCACGGGCGGCCCGACCCATTCCTCTTAGGGACGGGAGGCCCTCCCAGGGCGATGCAACACCAACGCCCTCGGCCTTGCCATCACCCGCTGGGCCTTCCTCCAACCTCATGCAGCGTGCATCGTACACATTCCGGAATGCCTCCGCGCAGCGGACCGGCATGAGGTGGGGGACTGTCGCGAAGGACCTGGTGAGTACCGGAGAAAGGGCAGGGTGTGCTGCCAGTGCTCACTTTGCCATCCCCTCCCTGGCTGGCACTCCACTCAGTGAGAGACAGACCAAGGAAGAACTTGCAGCAGAGCTGGGGCAGCCGAGACAGCCACAGCTCCTCAGGAAGGCGGACAAAAGCAGGCTCCGGGGACCATTAGGCTGGAGCTCGGACATCCCTGGCAGTTATGGTGAGGCGGGAAGGCAGACACAGGGAAAGGGAGCGCGGAAGTCAGACAAGGAGGGAGAAAGCAAAGATGAAGGGCCCGGCAGAGGAAAGTATGGTGGGAGCGAGTCCTAGCAGTGGCTTTAACGAAAGAACACACCCAGAGGTATTACCCTTTAGGCTACGTGGGCGGCCCATTAGCATGCCCCCGCGTCCCAATCGCGGACCTCACCGAGGCTGTGCCAGTGGTTGTGTAAGCACGGAGGTGGCCTCGGACCGTGGCTCCTTGTAAATTTCAGGCCCAATACCTGTGTGCGGTTCCTCTCTTTGCAGGAGAGGCGGGTCGTTGGGGCGGGGAGGTCCCCGCATCCCGGATCCTGCTGGGCGGCCTCCCGACTCCCTCCCGCACCGGGCGGGGAAAGGGGGGAAAGCCATGTGGACAGCCATGTGGCAGTGGTTGGAGCAGCAGCGGATGACTTCAGGGCTTCGCCCCGGCGTGACTAAGAAGGGGCCGGGTGAGGTTTCCGGGCGGCGGGCGGTCACGCTATTGAGCCGCTGGGTTTGAATTCCCCGGTGCCAGTAGCGTGTTCCCAGGGGAACTGACGAGAAGGTGAACACGAGGTTTGTGATAGCAGGGACCCGCCGGGAATGGCCTGGGAGGTGTCAGCGAAGAAGATGGCCAGGGTCCGGGCACGGACGCCACCCGTGAGGAGACGCGCGTGCGGACCGGCTCCCGCGGGGGCGAGGGGCGGGGCCGGGTGCGGCCTCGCCCACCGCCGTGCCACTGGTGGGGTCCCGGGGCCGGTCAGCGTCCTGGGCGTGAGGCCGGGCTTCCATCCCGCCAAGGCCACAGGCGCACCCCCGCCCCGCCACCCAGACGCCACCCAGACGCCACCGGGCCCCAAGGCTTTGTGCGCATGCGTCCCCCAGGCCCGCCGCCTCCGCTGGGTCCCGGCCTCCAGCCGTGGGCGCCAGAGCGCCACCTGCCGGCCGCTTGTGGGAGCCGCGTGCTCGCCCCTCCAGCTCCTTCGCTCCGTGGCTTGCCGGGGGTTCGGGTCCACGGCCCCATGGAGAGCCAGGCGGGGTCCGGCGAAGCCGGGGCTGCCCCGGAACCCTGGACCACCTTAGTCCGCTGAGGGGGTCGTGAGGAGGAGGGGGCCCGGTGGGGAGGCAGGCGCCTGGGGCGGGGCGGGGGTGCCGCAGGCCCTAGGTGCGGGGGGCATGGCGGCAGAGGCTGCGCGGGAGGCTGAGGCCCCGCAGCGCAGAGGCGAGGCCGGCGCGGGGGAGGATTTGGTGGTCGTGGGGGAGGATATCATGGCGCTGGCGGAGGTCGTGGCGGCGGAAGACGAGGAGGTGGCACAAGCAGAGCAGGACGAGAAGCTGCAGGAGCTGCGGCAGGAAGGGCCAGGGCTGGGTCCCGATCCAGCCGGGGGCCCCACTGGCCGCGCTGGAGGTTGTTCAGTTGGCGCTCAGCTCTGTGGACGCCCAAGCTACCAGGCCCTACTTGCGCCCCAAGTGCAGGATGAATCAGAAGCGGAGTTCTCACCTGGCTCGCCGGAGGGCCGTCATATCCAGGGCATCCCAGGCCATATCTTTCCTCCGGCTGGTGGGGCTTGGCTGCTGTGGAGGATCACCGCGAGGAGGGCAGCAGCAGAGCCACGGCCACGGCCATGAGCGCTGGGGGGAAGGGCTCTCCGCCCCCTTGCCGGGTGGGAGTGGGCCCACGATCCCTACAATGCACAGCAGAGCAAGGCGGGGCGCGGCGGGGGTGAGAACGCTGGGGCTGCGACCTGTCCAGAGCCTGTCTGTGCAGAAGCTGCGGGCGGAAGCTTTGGGGCTGCAGCACACTCCCAACAGCCTTGCGGGGTTCAGGGAACACGGGTCAACACGCTTCGACAAGTAGTGTAGCACAAAGCCCGCTTGGCTCAGAGCAGATATTGGAAGGAAACGTTTGCTGGGTACATGGGGCACACGGAGAGGCTGCCCTCCGCCGTTCCCTGTCCTTCAGAGCCTGCGTGGTTTTCCAAATTTCCAAAGTTCAGGGCAGACCCACAATGTCGTCCGCTCTCGGGTTGCCAAGCCAGTCAGCGGGCCGCCTCGCTTCGGCAGACCGCGGGAACCCAGACACGGCGCTGCCGGGGTGCTGCAAACTCTGTCTCCACAGGCCCCACACAGCCAGGCCGGGGCCCCAGGCCCAGGCGCCTACCCGCACCTTTCCTCCCTGCCTGTCTCTCCCCCTCTGTGTCCTCGCCCGCCCTCTCCCCCTGTCCTCTCTGCCCTCCCTCTGTGTCCCTTCCTCCTGGTGTGGGGTCTCTCTGTCCCTCTCTCTCTTTTGCTTTCCCCCTGCCCCCACCTACCGCTTTCCCTCCCTCACTCGCTGACTCTGCCAGGACCACGCTTTGGGCCGTGGGCGCGCAGCCGTGCTCCAGGTGACCCGAGCGGCCCCCTCCTGGGCACAGGAGGCCCCTCAAAGTCACGGGGCTTCAGGCAAACACACAAGCAATCCCGGCCGTGACAGTGGGACGGAGCACATCCAGCCGTCCAAAGCAGTGACTGCCTGCAGGCCACACGCGCAGGCCAGGGGGACGTGGGAACAGAGCGCAGTCAGGCCCTCGGCCTTGCCCTGTCGGGGGCAGGCAGCCTCAGAGGTGCTGGAAGCCAAGGGACTCCCCAGGGTGGAGCAGGTGGGAAGAAAGGGCAGGAGCTGACCAGGTTGGGAGGGCGGCAGTGCTTGGCGTTTCCGCACTTTTGCAACTTCGGTCGCTTGCTCTCGGCCGGGAAGGTCCGGGGGGCTCCTGCCTCTCTTTCCGTAGCACGTGCCGGCGAGGCTCCTAGACCCAAGGCAGATCCTGAAACACCCCAAGATATCGGCCGTGACGGGTGACCAGGACAGACACGTGCTCAGCTCCGTGACCCATTTGGAGGTCAGTCCTCGGAGACGGAGGCTGGGGGAGGCCCGGTGGGCGTGGGGTTTGAGCAGGAGGGGGCCGGGCAACGTGGTTCAGTGCTGCAGCCAGGCAAACAGCTCGGGGCACCTAGAAGACACGTTCCCCCTTCCCGTCCTCTTTCTTCGGCGGGGCAGGTGGAGGTACTGGGCCATCCCAAATACCGTTTCAGGTTGATGTTTTCCTTTGGGAGCAACCCCTACTTCCAGAACAAAGTGATCCTTAAGGTGTATCGCCTTAACATTGCCGGTGGGAGAGGGCTTGAGCTTCGAGGATGCTGGTGGCGGGCGGGGGGGGGGCACTTGGGAGCGGGAGGGGAGGTGCGCGGGGTCCCCAGCGTGGGGCGGGACCGGCCCAGGAGGGAGAGGGGCTGGGAGGTTGAGAGGGAGAGAAGGCGAGAGGGCGTGGGTGCGAGGGGCCTGCTCCCGGCTGTCTGTCATGAGTCCACGGAAGGGCATCATACAGCATGCAAGAGACAGCTGGGTGCGTGCTCAGCCGAGGAATGCAAACGGTTGCCTGCCTTGGACGCATTTGTCTTTGGGGCCAGATAGGCAACCCAGAGTACTTCCATAGTCAAATCCTGCTCTGGTGTTTGTTTGGCATGTACTCTACGGGGATGCCTTCTTTCAGGCTAGCAGCTTGACTTAAGGGACTCAGGGACCCGCTTCATTTCGGCAGGCCGGACTCTCCTTAGCATAGAGCCCCGCCTCCCACCTCCATCCCAGCCCCACCCCTCCGGACCCACGGGCTCCTCCTCGCACTCCTTCTCCTTACGTCTTGTGAACATTTTCTGGGTCATTGGTGCCGAACGTCGCCTGCACGTTACGGTAGTTTTTCTCTGGACCTGTCGAACGTATCACGCACCGCCTTCTGGCCTCCGCGCATCCGAAGGGGAAGCTGGCTCTTCCTCTCCCCGAGGCTCCCCGGTGTGTGATGGGTCAGTCCCAACTCTGTAGGCTGCCGAGAGACGCGTCTCTGCCTCGCTCGTCCACTGGCCTGGGCATGTCTTTGGAGCGTGCCTTCCGCTAGGAGCGCATCGGGCTCCTTGGATGTGCAGAGTGAGCATTGTGGGCCAATGCGCAAAGCCCTGTCACCTTAGGTCTTCGTGCAACTGCTGCGTGACTAACTCCCTCCCACCTCTCTCTGGCGTTCCCGACTCGTGCCTGTCCGCGGTGGGCATGAGGGTTTCCCGCAGACCTCTGAGAAGCCGTCACTTCATCTCTTTGGGGCTTTGCCTCTCCATCTCACCCCGCATGACCTCGTGGGATCTGTCTGCAGGTCCACGGGTGCTTTCAGATCTCCTCTTGACGTCCAGGGAGGAATGTTTCCTTTCAGGCTGTAGGCTGGGCAATGTACAGAATTCAGCCTCCCTCCCTGCCTCCGCCGGTCCTCGCTCCCTCCCTCTCTCCCTCCCCCTCCCTCCCTCCCTGTCCCCAGGCCTCCCTCCTCCTCTGCCCTCCTCTCTCCGTCGCACCCCCTCCTCTCGCTCCCTGTTCCTCTCCCTGGGCCCACCCTCTCTCCTCCTCTCCTTCTCCGCGCCGCTCCCGCTCTTCCCCCGCTCTCTGTCCAGCCCCCCCCCCCCCTCCCAGGTTTCTCCGACTCCGGGGATGCGCGGTTTTGGGTGCACTATTTCCTCGGAACCCTCCTTTAGTGTCTTGGGCAAGTTTACAAGAGCTAATTCGGTTTGGCCTGTGGCAGTAAACCCACAGTCTGGGCTGTGCCAGGGACAGGCTCCGAAAATTGTGCTTCTCCCCCGCAGAGGGCCGGGCGTTGTTATCCGTGCAGGGTCCCCCGTTTGCGTCGAGAAGTAGAGTTTGAAACGGTGACGCGCTACGGCCCAGAACCCTGCACTTCACCCCAAGGGGGCTCCTCCGGCCTCTTTCCGCTCAAATCCCCCCCTCGTGCCACGGGCGGCCCGACCCATTCCTCTTAGGGACGGGAGGCCCTCCCAGGGCGATGCAACACCAACGCCCTCGGCCTTGCCATCACCCGCTGGGCCTTCCTCCAACCTCATGCAGCGTGCATCGTACACATTCCGGAATGCCTCCGCGCAGCGGACCGGCATGAGGTGGGGGACTGTCGCGAAGGACCTGGTGAGTACCGGAGAAAGGGCAGGGTGTGCTGCCAGTGCTCACTTTGCCATCCCCTCCCTGGCTGGCACTCCACTCAGTGAGAGACAGACCAAGGAAGAACTTGCAGCAGAGCTGGGGCAGCCGAGACAGCCACAGCTCCTCAGGAAGGCGGACAAAAGCAGGCTCCGGGGACCATTAGGCTGGAGCTCGGACATCCCTGGCAGTTATGGTGAGGCGGGAAGGCAGACACAGGGAAAGGGAGCGCGGAAGTCAGACAAGGAGGGAGAAAGCAAAGATGAAGGGCCCGGCAGAGGAAAGTATGGTGGGAGCGAGTCCTAGCAGTGGCTTTAACGAAAGAACACACCCAGAGGTATTACCCTTTAGGCTACGTGGGCGGCCCATTAGCATGCCCCCGCGTCCCAATCGCGGACCTCACCGAGGCTGTGCCAGTGGTTGTGTAAGCACGGAGGTGGCCTCGGACCGTGGCTCCTTGTAAATTTCAGGCCCAATACCTGTGTGCGGTTCCTCTCTTTGCAGGAGAGGCGGGTCGTTGGGGCGGGGAGGTCCCCGCATCCCGGATCCTGCTGGGCGGCCTCCCGACTCCCTCCCGCACCGGGCGGGGAAAGGGGGGAAAGCCATGTGGACAGCCATGTGGCAGTGGTTGGAGCAGCAGCGGATGACTTCAGGGCTTCGCCCCGGCGTGACTAAGAAGGGGCCGGGTGAGGTTTCCGGGCGGCGGGCGGTCACGCTATTGAGCCGCTGGGTTTGAATTCCCCGGTGCCAGTAGCGTGTTCCCAGGGGAACTGACGAGAAGGTGAACACGAGGTTTGTGATAGCAGGGACCCGCCGGGAATGGCCTGGGAGGTGTCAGCGAAGAAGATGGCCAGGGTCCGGGCACGGACGCCACCCGTGAGGAGACGCGCGTGCGGACCGGCTCCCGCGGGGGCGAGGGGCGGGGCCGGGTGCGGCCTCGCCCACCGCCGTGCCACTTGGTGGGGTCCCGGGGCCGGTCAGCGTCCTGGGCGTGAGGCCGGGCTTCCATCCCGCCAAGGCCACAGGCGCACCCCCGCCCCGCCACCCAGACGCCACCCAGACGCCACCGGGCCCCAAGGCTTTGTGCGCATGCGTCCCCCAGGCCCGCCGCCTCCGCTGGGTCCCGGCCTCCAGCCGTGGGCGCCAGAGCGCCACCTGCCGGCCGCTTGTGGGAGCCGCGTGCTCGCCCCTCCAGCTCCTTCGCTCCGTGGCTTGCCGGGGGTTCGGGTCCACGGCCCCATGGAGAGCCAGGCGGGGTCCGGCGAAGCCGGGGCTGCCCCGGAACCCTGGACCACCTTAGTCCGCTGAGGGGGTCGTGAGGAGGAGGGGGCCCGGTGGGGAGGCAGGCGCCTGGGGCGGGGCGGGGGTGCCGCAGGCCCTAGGTGCGGGGGGCATGGCGGCAGAGGCTGCGCGGGAGGCTGAGGCCCCGCAGCGCAGAGGCGAGGCCGGCGCGGGGGAGGATTTGGTGGTCGTGGGGGAGGATATCATGGCGCTGGCGGAGGTCGTGGCGGCGGAAGACGAGGAGGTGGCACAAGCAGAGCAGGACGAGAAGCTGCAGGAGCTGCGGCAGGAAGGGCCAGGGCTGGGTCCCGATCCAGCCGGGGGCCCCACTGGCCGCGCTGGAGGTTGTTCAGTTGGCGCTCAGCTCTGTGGACGCCCAAGCTACCAGGCCCTACTTGCGCCCCAAGTGCAGGATGAATCAGAAGCGGAGTTCTCACCTGGCTCGCCGGAGGGCCGTCATATCCAGGGCATCCCAGGCCATATCTTTCCTCCGGCTGGTGGGGCTTGGCTGCTGTGGAGGATCACCGCGAGGAGGGCAGCAGCAGAGCCACGGCCACGGCCATGAGCGCTGGGGGGAAGGGCTCTCCGCCCCCTTGCCGGGTGGGAGTGGGCCCACGATCCCTACAATGCACAGCAGAGCAAGGCGGGGCGCGGCGGGGGTGAGAACGCTGGGGCTGCGACCTGTCCAGAGCCTGTCTGTGCAGAAGCTGCGGGCGGAAGCTTTGGGGCTGCAGCACACTCCCAACAGCCTTGCGGGGTTCAGGGAACACGGGTCAACACGCTTCGACAAGTAGTGTAGCACAAAGCCCGCTTGGCTCAGAGCAGATATTGGAAGGAAACGTTTGCTGGGTACATGGGGCACACGGAGAGGCTGCCCTCCGCCGTTCCCTGTCCTTCAGAGCCTACGTGGTTTTCCAAATTTCCAAAGTTCAGGGCAGACCCACAATGTCGTCCGCTCTCGGGTTGCCAAGCCAGTCAGCGGGCCGCCTCGCTTCGGCAGACCGCGGGAACCCAGACACGGCGCTGCCGGGGTGCTGCAAACTCTGTCTCCACAGGCCCCACACAGCCAGGCCGGGGCCCCAGGCCCAGGCGCCTACCCGCACCTTTCCTCCCTGCCTGTCTCTCCCCCTCTGTGTCCTCGCCCGCCCTCTCGCCCTGTCCTCTCTGCCCTCCCTCTGTGTCCCTTCCTCCTGGTGTGGGGTCTCTCTGTCCCTCTCTCTCTTTTGCTTTCCCCCTGCCCCCACCTACCGCTTTCCCTCCCTCACTCGCTGACTCTGCCAGGACCACGCTTTGGGCCGTGGGCGCGCAGCCGTGCTCCAGGTGACCCGAGCGGCCCCCTCCTGGGCACAGGAGGCCCCTCAAAGTCACGGGGCTTCAGGCAAACACACAAGCAATCCCGGCCGTGACAGTGGGACGGAGCACATCCAGCCGTCCAAAGCAGTGACTGCCTGCAGGCCACACGCGCAGGCCAGGGGGACGTGGGAACAGAGCGCAGTCAGGCCCTCGGCCTTGCCCTGTCGGGGGCAGGCAGCCTCAGAGGTGCTGGAAGCCAAGGGACTCCCCAGGGTGGAGCAGGTGGGAAGAAAGGGCAGGAGCTGACCAGGTTGGGAGGGCGGCAGTGCTTGGCGTTTCCGCACTTTTGCAACTTCGGTCGCTTGCTCTCGGCCGGGAAGGTCCGGGGGGCTCCTGCCTCTCTTTCCGTAGCACGTGCCGGCGAGGCTCCTAGACCCAAGGCAGATCCTGAAACACCCCAAGATATCGGCCGTGACGGGTGACCAGGACAGACACGTGCTCAGCTCCGTGACCCATTTGGAGGTCAGTCCTCGGAGACGGAGGCTGGGGGAGGCCCGGTGGGCGTGGGGTTTGAGCAGGAGGGGGCCGGGCAACGTGGTTCAGTGCTGCAGCCAGGCAAACAGCTCGGGGCACCTAGAAGACACGTTCCCCCTTCCCGTCCTCTTTCTTCGGCGGGGCAGGTGGAGGTACTGGGCCATCCCAAATACCGTTTCAGGTTGATGTTTTCCTTTGGGAGCAACCCCTACTTCCAGAACAAAGTGATCCTTAAGGTGTATCGCCTTAACATTGCCGGTGGGAGAGGGCTTGAGCTTCGAGGATGCTGGTGGCGGGCGGGGGGGGGGGCACTTGGGAGCGGGAGGGGAGGTGCGCGGGGTCCCCAGCGTGGGGCGGGACCGGCCCAGGAGGGAGAGGGGCTGGGAGGTTGAGAGGGAGAGAAGGCGAGAGGGCGTGGGTGCGAGGGGCCTGCTCCCGGCTGTCTGTCATGAGTCCACGGAAGGGCATCATACAGCATGCAAGAGACAGCTGGGTGCGTGCTCAGCCGAGGAATGCAAACGGTTGCCTGCCTTGGACGCCTTTGTCTTTGGGGCCAGATAGGCAACCCAGAGTACTTCCATAGTCAAATCCTGCTCTGGTGTTTGTTTGGCATGTACTCTACGGGGATGCCTTCTTTCAGGCTAGCAGCTTGACTTAAGGGACTCAGGGACCCGCTTCATTTCGGCAGGCCGGACTCTCCTTAGCATAGAGCCCCGCCTCCCACCTCCATCCCAGCCCCACCCCTCCGGACCCACGGGCTCCTCCTCGCACTCCTTCTCCTTACGTCTTGTGAACATTTTCTGGGTCATTGGTGCCGAACGTCGCCTGCACGTTACGGTAGTTTTTCTCTGGACCTGTCGAACGTATCACGCACCGCCTTCTGGCCTCCGCGCATCCGAAGGGGAAGCTGGCTCTTCCTCTCCCCGAGGCTCCCCGGTGTGTGATGGGTCAGTCCCAACTCTGTAGGCTGCCGAGAGACGCGTCTCTGCCTCGCTCGTCCACTGGCCTGGGCATGTCTTTGGAGCGTGCCTTCCGCTAGGAGCGCATCGGGCTCCTTGGATGTGCAGAGTGAGCATTGTGGGCCAATGCGCAAAGCCCTGTCACCTTAGGTCTTCGTGCAACTGCTGCGTGACTAACTCCCTCCCACCTCTCTCTGGCGTTCCCGACTCGTGCCTGTCCGCGGTGGGCATGAGGGTTTCCCGCAGACCTCTGAGAAGCCGTCACTTCATCTCTTTGGGGCTTTGCCTCTCCATCTCACCCCGCATGACCTCGTGGGATCTGTCTGCAGGTCCACGGGTGCTTTCAGATCTCCTCTTGACGTCCAGGGAGGAATGTTTCCTTTCAGGCTGTAGGCTGGGCAATGTACAGAATTCAGCCTCCCTCCCTGCCTCCGCCGGTCCTCGCTCCCTCCCTCTCTCCCTCCCCCTCCCTCCCTCCCTGTCCCCAGGCCTCCCTCCTCCTCTGCCCTCCTCTCTCCGTCGCACCCCCTCCTCTCGCTCCCTGTTCCTCTCCCTGGGCCCACCCTCTCTCCTCCTCTCCTTCTCCGCGCCGCTCCCGCTCTTCCCCCGCTCTCTGTCCAGCCCCCCCCCCCCCTCCCAGGTTTCTCCGACTCCGGGGATGCGCGGTTTTGGGTGCACTATTTCCTCGGAACCCTCCTTTAGTGTCTTGGGCAAGTTTACAAGAGCTAATTCGGTTTGGCCTGTGGCAGTAAACCCACAGTCTGGGCTGTGCCAGGGACAGGCTCCGAAAATTGTGCTTCTCCCCCGCAGAGGGCCGGGCGTTGTTATCCGTGCAGGGTCCCCCGTTTGCGTCGAGAAGTAGAGTTTGAAACGGTGACGCGCTACGGCCCAGAACCCTGCACTTCACCCCAAGGGGGCTCCTCCGGCCTCTTTCCGCTCAAATCCCCCCCTCGTGCCACGGGCGGCCCGACCCATTCCTCTTAGGGACGGGAGGCCCTCCCAGGGCGATGCAACACCAACGCCCTCGGCCTTGCCATCACCCGCTGGGCCTTCCTCCAACCTCATGCAGCGTGCATCGTACACATTCCGGAATGCCTCCGCGCAGCGGACCGGCATGAGGTGGGGGACTGTCGCGAAGGACCTGGTGAGTACCGGAGAAAGGGCAGGGTGTGCTGCCAGTGCTCACTTTGCCATCCCCTCCCTGGCTGGCACTCCACTCAGTGAGAGACAGACCAAGGAAGAACTTGCAGCAGAGCTGGGGCAGCCGAGACAGCCACAGCTCCTCAGGAAGGCGGACAAAAGCAGGCTCCGGGGACCATTAGGCTGGAGCTCGGACATCCCTGGCAGTTATGGTGAGGCGGGAAGGCAGACACAGGGAAAGGGAGCGCGGAAGTCAGACAAGGAGGGAGAAAGCAAAGATGAAGGGCCCGGCAGAGGAAAGTATGGTGGGAGCGAGTCCTAGCAGTGGCTTTAACGAAAGAACACACCCAGAGGTATTACCCTTTAGGCTACGTGGGCGGCCCATTAGCATGCCCCCGCGTCCCAATCGCGGACCTCACCGAGGCTGTGCCAGTGGTTGTGTAAGCACGGAGGTGGCCTCGGACCGTGGCTCCTTGTAAATTTCAGGCCCAATACCTGTGTGCGGTTCCTCTCTTTGCAGGAGAGGCGGGTCGTTGGGGCGGGGAGGTCCCCGCATCCCGGATCCTGCTGGGCGGCCTCCCGACTCCCTCCCGCACCGGGCGGGGAAAGGGGGGAAAGCCATGTGGACAGCCATGTGGCAGTGGTTGGAGCAGCAGCGGATGACTTCAGGGCTTCGCCCCGGCGTGACTAAGAAGGGGCCGGGTGAGGTTTCCGGGCGGCGGGCGGTCACGCTATTGAGCCGCTGGGTTTGAATTCCCCGGTGCCAGTAGCGTGTTCCCAGGGGAACTGACGAGAAGGTGAACACGAGGTTTGTGATAGCAGGGACCCGCCGGGAATGGCCTGGGAGGTGTCAGCGAAGAAGATGGCCAGGGTCCGGGCACGGACGCCACCCGTGAGGAGACGCGCGTGCGGACCGGCTCCCGCGGGGGCGAGGGGCGGGGCCGGGTGCGGCCTCGCCCACCGCCGTGCCACTTGGTGGGGTCCCGGGGCCGGTCAGCGTCCTGGGCGTGAGGCCGGGCTTCCATCCCGCCAAGGCCACAGGCGCACCCCCGCCCCGCCACCCAGACGCCACCCAGACGCCACCGGGCCCCAAGGCTTTGTGCGCATGCGTCCCCCAGGCCCGCCGCCTCCGCTGGGTCCCGGCCTCCAGCCGTGGGCGCCAGAGCGCCACCTGCCGGCCGCTTGTGGGAGCCGCGTGCTCGCCCCTCCAGCTCCTTCGCTCCGTGGCTTGCCGGGGGTTCGGGTCCACGGCCCCATGGAGAGCCAGGCGGGGTCCGGCGAAGCCGGGGCTGCCCCGGAACCCTGGACCACCTTAGTCCGCTGAGGGGGTCGTGAGGAGGAGGGGGCCCGGTGGGGAGGCAGGCGCCTGGGGCGGGGCGGGGGTGCCGCAGGCCCTAGGTGCGGGGGGCATGGCGGCAGAGGCTGCGCGGGAGGCTGAGGCCCCGCAGCGCAGAGGCGAGGCCGGCGCGGGGGAGGATTTGGTGGTCGTGGGGGAGGATATCATGGCGCTGGCGGAGGTCGTGGCGGCGGAAGACGAGGAGGTGGCACAAGCAGAGCAGGACGAGAAGCTGCAGGAGCTGCGGCAGGAAGGGCCAGGGCTGGGTCCCGATCCAGCCGGGGGCCCCACTGGCCGCGCTGGAGGTTGTTCAGTTGGCGCTCAGCTCTGTGGACGCCCAAGCTACCAGGCCCTACTTGCGCCCCAAGTGCAGGATGAATCAGAAGCGGAGTTCTCACCTGGCTCGCCGGAGGGCCGTCATATCCAGGGCATCCCAGGCCATATCTTTCCTCCGGCTGGTGGGGCTTGGCTGCTGTGGAGGATCACCGCGAGGAGGGCAGCAGCAGAGCCACGGCCACGGCCATGAGCGCTGGGGGGAAGGGCTCTCCGCCCCCTTGCCGGGTGGGAGTGGGCCCACGATCCCTACAATGCACAGCAGAGCAAGGCGGGGCGCGGCGGGGGTGAGAACGCTGGGGCTGCGACCTGTCCAGAGCCTGTCTGTGCAGAAGCTGCGGGCGGAAGCTTTGGGGCTGCAGCACACTCCCAACAGCCTTGCGGGGTTCAGGGAACACGGGTCAACACGCTTCGACAAGTAGTGTAGCCCAAAGCCCGCTTGGCTCAGAGCAGATATTGGAAGGCAACGTTTGCTGGGTACATGGGGCACACGGAGAGGCTGCCCTCCGCCGTTCCCTGTCCTTCAGAGCCTGCGTGGTTTTCCAAATTTCCAAAGATCAGGGCAGACCCACAATGTCGTCCGCTCTCGGGTTGCCAAGCCAGTCAGCGGGCCGCCTCGCTTCGGCAGACCGCGGGAACCCAGACACGGCGCTGCCGGGGTGCTGCAAACTCTGTCTCCACAGGCCCCACACAGCCAGGCCGGGGCCCCAGGCCCAGGCGCCTACGCGCACCTTTCCTCCCTGCCTGTCTCTCCCCCTCTGTGTCCTCGCCCGCCCTCTCCCCCTGTCCTCTCTGCCCTCCCTCTGTGTCCCTTCCTCCTGGTGTGGGGTCTCTCTGTCCCTCTCTCTCTTTTGCTTTCCCCCTGCCCCCACCTACCGCTTTCCCTCCCTCACTCGCTGACTCTGCCAGGACCACGCTTTGGGCCGTGGGCGCGCAGCCGTGCTCCAGGTGACCCGAGCGGCCCCCTCCTGGGCACAGGAGGCCCCTCAAAGTCACGGGGCTTCAGGCAAACACACAAGCAATCCCGGCCGTGACAGTGGGACGGAGCACATCCAGCCGTCCAAAGCAGTGACTGCCTGCAGGCCACACGCGCAGGCCAGGGGGACGTGGGAACAGAGCGCAGTCAGGCCCTCGGCCTTGCCCTGTCGGGGGCAGGCAGCCTCAGAGGTGCTGGAAGCCAAGGGACTCCCCAGGGTGGAGCAGGTGGGAAGAAAGGGCAGGAGCTGACCAGGTTGGGAGGGCGGCAGTGCTTGGCGTTTCCGCACTTTTGCAACTTCGGTCGCTTGCTCTCGGCCGGGAAGGTCCGGGGGGCTCCTGCCTCTCTTTCCGTAGCACGTGCCGGCGAGGCTCCTAGACCCAAGGCAGATCCTGAAACACCCCAAGATATCGGCCGTGACGGGTGACCAGGACAGACACGTGCTCAGCTCCGTGACCCATTTGGAGGTCAGTCCTCGGAGACGGAGGCTGGGGGAGGCCCGGTGGGCGTGGGGTTTGAGCAGGAGGGGGCCGGGCAACGTGGTTCAGTGCTGCAGCCAGGCAAACAGCTCGGGGCACCTAGAAGACACGTTCCCCCTTCCCGTCCTCTTTCTTCGGCGGGGCAGGTGGAGGTACTGGGCCATCCCAAATACCGTTTCAGGTTGATGTTTTCCTTTGGGAGCAACCCCTACTTCCAGAACAAAGTGATCCTTAAGGTGTATCGCCTTAACATTGCCGGTGGGAGAGGGCTTGAGCTTCGAGGATGCTGGTGGCGGGCGGGGGGGGGGCACTTGGGAGCGGGAGGGGAGGTGCGCGGGGTCCCCAGCGTGGGGCGGGACCGGCCCAGGAGGGAGAGGGGCTGGGAGGTTGAGAGGGAGAGAAGGCGAGAGGGCGTGGGTGCGAGGGGCCTGCTCCCGGCTGTCTGTCATGAGTCCACGGAAGGGCATCATACAGCATGCAAGAGACAGCTGGGTGCGTGCTCAGCCGAGGAATGCAAACGGTTGCCTGCCTTGGACGCATTTGTCTTTGGGGCCAGATAGGCAACCCAGAGTACTTCCATAGTCAAATCCTGCTCTGGTGTTTGTTTGGCATGTACTCTACGGGGATGCCTTCTTTCAGGCTAGCAGCTTGACTTAAGGGACTCAGGGACCCGCTTCATTTCGGCAGGCCGGACTCTCCTTAGCATAGAGCCCCGCCTCCCACCTCCATCCCAGCCCCACCCCTCCGGACCCACGGGCTCCTCCTCGCACTCCTTCTCCTTACGTCTTGTGAACATTTTCTGGGTCATTGGTGCCGAACGTCGCCTGCACGTTACGGTAGTTTTTCTCTGGACCTGTCGAACGTATCACGCACCGCCTTCTGGCCTCCGCGCATCCGAAGGGGAAGCTGGCTCTTCCTCTCCCCGAGGCTCCCCGGTGTGTGATGGGTCAGTCCCAACTCTGTAGGCTGCCGAGAGACGCGTCTCTGCCTCGCTCGTCCACTGGCCTGGGCATGTCTTTGGAGCGTGCCTTCCGCTAGGAGCGCATCGGGCTCCTTGGATGTGCAGAGTGAGCATTGTGGGCCAATGCGCAAAGCCCTGTCACCTTAGGTCTTCGTGCAACTGCTGCGTGACTAACTCCCTCCCACCTCTCTCTGGCGTTCCCGACTCGTGCCTGTCCGCGGTGGGCATGAGGGTTTCCCGCAGACCTCTGAGAAGCCGTCACTTCATCTCTTTGGGGCTTTGCCTCTCCATCTCACCCCGCATGACCTCGTGGGATCTGTCTGCAGGTCCACGGGTGCTTTCAGATCTCCTCTTGACGTCCAGGGAGGAATGTTTCCTTTCAGGCTGTAGGCTGGGCAATGTACAGAATGCAGCCTCCCTCCCTGCCTCCGCCGGTCCTCGCTCCCTCCCTCTCTCCCTCCCCCTCCCTCCCTCCCTGTCCCCAGGCCTCCCTCCTCCTCTGCCCTCCTCTCTCCGTCGCACCCCCTCCTCTCGCTCCCTGTTCCTCTCCCTGGGCCCACCCTCTCTCCTCCTCTCCTTCTCCGCGCCGCTCCCGCTCTTCCCCCGCTCTCTGTCCAGCCCCCCCCCCCCCTCCCAGGTTTCTCCGACTCCGGGGATGCGCGGTTTTGGGTGCACTATTTCCTCGGAACCCTCCTTTAGTGTCTTGGGCAAGTTTACAAGAGCTAATTCGGTTTGGCCTGTGGCAGTAAACCCACAGTCTGGGCTGTGCCAGGGACAGGCTCCGAAAATTGTGCTTCTCCCCCGCAGAGGGCCGGGCGTTGTTATCCGTGCAGGGTCCCCCGTTTGCGTCGAGAAGTAGAGTTTGAAACGGTGACGCGCTACGGCCCAGAACCCTGCACTTCACCCCAAGGGGGCTCCTCCGGCCTCTTTCCGCTCAAATCCCCCCCTCGTGCCACGGGCGGCCCGACCCATTCCTCTTAGGGACGGGAGGCCCTCCCAGGGCGATGCAACACCAACGCCCTCGGCCTTGCCATCACCCGCTGGGCCTTCCTCCAACCTCATGCAGCGTGCATCGTACACATTCCGGAATGCCTCCGCGCAGCGGACCGGCATGAGGTGGGGGACTGTCGCGAAGGACCTGGTGAGTACCGGAGAAAGGGCAGGGTGTGCTGCCAGTGCTCACTTTGCCATCCCCTCCCTGGCTGGCACTCCACTCAGTGAGAGACAGACCAAGGAAGAACTTGCAGCAGAGCTGGGGCAGCCGAGACAGCCACAGCTCCTCAGGAAGGCGGACAAAAGCAGGCTCCGGGGACCATTAGGCTGGAGCTCGGACATCCCTGGCAGTTATGGTGAGGCGGGAAGGCAGACACAGGGAAAGGGAGCGCGGAAGTCAGACAAGGAGGGAGAAAGCAAAGATGAAGGGCCCGGCAGAGGAAAGTATGGTGGGAGCGAGTCCTAGCAGTGGCTTTAACGAAAGAACACACCCAGAGGTATTACCCTTTAGGCTACGTGGGCGGCCCATTAGCATGCCCCCGCGTCCCAATCGCGGACCTCACCGAGGCTGTGCCAGTGGTTGTGTAAGCACGGAGGTGGCCTCGGACCGTGGCTCCTTGTAAATTTCAGGCCCAATACCTGTGTGCGGTTCCTCTCTTTGCAGGAGAGGCGGGTCGTTGGGGCGGGGAGGTCCCCGCATCCCGGATCCTGCTGGGCGGCCTCCCGACTCCCTCCCGCACCGGGCGGGGAAAGGGGGGAAAGCCATGTGGACAGCCATGTGGCAGTGGTTGGAGCAGCAGCGGATGACTTCAGGGCTTCGCCCCGGCGTGACTAAGAAGGGGCCGGGTGAGGTTTCCGGGCGGCGGGCGGTCACGCTATTGAGCCGCTGGGTTTGAATTCCCCGGTGCCAGTAGCGTGTTCCCAGGGGAACTGACGAGAAGGTGAACACGAGGTTTGTGATAGCAGGGACCCGCCGGGAATGGCCTGGGAGGTGTCAGCGAAGAAGATGGCCAGGGTCCGGGCACGGACGCCACCCGTGAGGAGACGCTCGTGCGGACCGGCTCCCGCGGGGGCGAGGGGCGGGGCCGGGTGCGGCCTCGCCCACCGCCGTGCCACTTGGTGGGGTCCCGGGGCCGGTCAGCGTCCTGGGCGTGAGGCCGGGCTTCCATCCCGCCAAGGCCACAGGCGCACCCCCGCCCCGCCACCCAGACGCCACCCAGACGCCACCGGGCCCCAAGGCTTTGTGCGCATGCGTCCCCCAGGCCCGCCGCCTCCGCTGGGTCCCGGCCTCCAGCCGTGGGCGCCAGAGCGCCACCTGCCGGCCGCTTGTGGGAGCCGCGTGCTCGCCCCTCCAGCTCCTTCGCTCCGTGGCTTGCCGGGGGTTCGGGTCCACGGCCCCATGGAGAGCCAGGCGGGGTCCGGCGAAGCCGGGGCTGCCCCGGAACCCTGGACCACCTTAGTCCGCTGAGGGGGTCGTGAGGAGGAGGGGGCCCGGTGGGGAGGCAGGCGCCTGGGGCGGGGCGGGGGTGCCGCAGGCCCTAGGTGCGGGGGGCATGGCGGCAGAGGCTGCGCGGGAGGCTGAGGCCCCGCAGCGCAGAGGCGAGGCCGGCGCGGGGGAGGATTTGGTGGTCGTGGGGGAGGATATCATGGCGCTGGCGGAGGTCGTGGCGGCGGAAGACGAGGAGGTGGCACAAGCAGAGCAGGACGAGAAGCTGCAGGAGCTGCGGCAGGAAGGGCCAGGGCTGGGTCCCGATCCAGCCGGGGGCCCCACTGGCCGCGCTGGAGGTTGTTCAGTTGGCGCTCAGCTCTGTGGACGCCCAAGCTACCAGGCCCTACTTGCGCCCCAAGTGCAGGATGAATCAGAAGCGGAGTTCTCACCTGGCTCGCCGGAGGGCCGTCATATCCAGGGCATCCCAGGCCATATCTTTCCTCCGGCTGGTGGGGCTTGGCTGCTGTGGAGGATCACCGCGAGGAGGGCAGCAGCAGAGCCACGGCCACGGCCATGAGCGCTGGGGGGAAGGGCTCTCCGCCCCCTTGCCGGGTGGGAGTGGGCCCACGATCCCTACAATGCACAGCAGAGCAAGGCGGGGCGCGGCGGGGGTGAGAACGCTGGGGCTGCGACCTGTCCAGAGCCTGTCTGTGCAGAAGCTGCGGGCGGAAGCTTTGGGGCTGCAGCACACTCCCAACAGCCTTGCGGGGTTCAGGGAACACGGGTCAACACGCTTCGACAAGTAGTGTAGCCCAAAGCCCGCTTGGCTCAGAGCAGATATTGGAAGGCAACGTTTGCTGGGTACATGGGGCACACGGAGAGGCTGCCCTCCGCCGTTCCCTGTCCTTCAGAGCCTGCGTGGTTTTCCAAATTTCCAAAGATCAGGGCAGACCCACAATGTCGTCCGCTCTCGGGTTGCCAAGCCAGTCAGCGGGCCGCCTCGCTTCGGCAGACCGCGGGAACCCAGACACGGCGCTGCCGGGGTGCTGCAAACTCTGTCTCCACAGGCCCCACACAGCCAGGCCGGGGCCCCAGGCCCAGGCGCCTACCCGCACCTTTCCTCCCTGCCTGTCTCTCCCCCTCTGTGTCCTCGCCCGCCCTCTCCCCCTGTCCTCTCTGCCCTCCCTCTGTGTCCCTTCCTCCTGGTGTGGGGTCTCTCTGTCCCTCTCTCTCTTTTGCTTTCCCCCTGCCCCCACCTACCGCTTTCCCTCCCTCACTCGCTGACTCTGCCAGGACCACGCTTTGGGCCGTGGGCGCGCAGCCGTGCTCCAGGTGACCCGAGCGGCCCCCTCCTGGGCACAGGAGGCCCCTCAAAGTCACGGGGCTTCAGGCAAACACACAAGCAATCCCGGCCGTGACAGTGGGACGGAGCACATCCAGCCGTCCAAAGCAGTGACTGCCTGCAGGCCACACGCGCAGGCCAGGGGGACGTGGGAACAGAGCGCAGTCAGGCCCTCGGCCTTGCCCTGTCGGGGGCAGGCAGCCTCAGAGGTGCTGGAAGCCAAGGGACTCCCCAGGGTGGAGCAGGTGGGAAGAAAGGGCAGGAGCTGACCAGGTTGGGAGGGCGGCAGTGCTTGGCGTTTCCGCACTTTTGCAACTTCGGTCGCTTGCTCTCGGCCGGGAAGGTCCGGGGGGCTCCTGCCTCTCTTTCCGTAGCACGTGCCGGCGAGGCTCCTAGACCCAAGGCAGATCCTGAAACACCCCAAGATATCGGCCGTGACGGGTGACCAGGACAGACACGTGCTCAGCTCCGTGACCCATTTGGAGGTCAGTCCTCGGAGACGGAGGCTGGGGGAGGCCCGGTGGGCGTGGGGTTTGAGCAGGAGGGGGCCGGGCAACGTGGTTCAGTGCTGCAGCCAGGCAAACAGCTCGGGGCACCTAGAAGACACGTTCCCCCTTCCCGTCCTCTTTCTTCGGCGGGGCAGGTGGAGGTACTGGGCCATCCCAAATACCGTTTCAGGTTGATGTTTTCCTTTGGGAGCAACCCCTACTTCCAGAACAAAGTGATCCTTAAGGTGTATCGCCTTAACATTGCCGGTGGGAGAGGGCTTGAGCTTCGAGGATGCTGGTGGCGGGCGGGGGGGGGGCACTTGGGAGCGGGAGGGGAGGTGCGCGGGGTCCCCAGCGTGGGGCGGGACCGGCCCAGGAGGGAGAGGGGCTGGGAGGTTGAGAGGGAGAGAAGGCGAGAGGGCGTGGGTGCGAGGGGCCTGCTCCCGGCTGTCTGTCATGAGTCCACGGAAGGGCATCATACAGCATGCAAGAGACAGCTGGGTGCGTGCTCAGCCGAGGAATGCAAACGGTTGCCTGCCTTGGACGCATTTGTCTTTGGGGCCAGATAGGCAACCCAGAGTACTTCCATAGTCAAATCCTGCTCTGGTGTTTGTTTGGCATGTACTCTACGGGGATGCCTTCTTTCAGGCTAGCAGCTTGACTTAAGGGACTCAGGGACCCGCTTCATTTCGGCAGGCCGGACTCTCCTTAGCATAGAGCCCCGCCTCCCACCTCCATCCCAGCCCCACCCCTCCGGACCCACGGGCTCCTCCTCGCACTCCTTCTCCTTACGTCTTGTGAACATTTTCTGGGTCATTGGTGCCGAACGTCGCCTGCACGTTACGGTAGTTTTTCTCTGGACCTGTCGAACGTATCACGCACCGCCTTCTGGCCTCCGCGCATCCGAAGGGGAAGCTGGCTCTTCCTCTCCCCGAGGCTCCCCGGTGTGTGATGGGTCAGTCCCAACTCTGTAGGCTGCCGAGAGACGCGTCTCTGCCTCGCTCGTCCACTGGCCTGGGCATGTCTTTGGAGCGTGCCTTCCGCTAGGAGCGCATCGGGCTCCTTGGATGTGCAGAGTGAGCATTGTGGGCCAATGCGCAAAGCCCTGTCACCTTAGGTCTTCGTGCAACTGCTGCGTGACTAACTCCCTCCCACCTCTCTCTGGCGTTCCCGACTCGTGCCTGTCCGCGGTGGGCATGAGGGTTTCCCGCAGACCTCTGAGAAGCCGTCACTTCATCTCTTTGGGGCTTTGCCTCTCCATCTCACCCCGCATGACCTCGTGGGATCTGTCTGCAGGTCCACGGGTGCTTTCAGATCTCCTCTTGACGTCCAGGGAGGAATGTTTCCTTTCAGGCTGTAGGCTGGGCAATGTACAGAATGCAGCCTCCCTCCCTGCCTCCGCCGGTCCTCGCTCCCTCCCTCTCTCCCTCCCCCTCCCTCCCTCCCTGTCCCCAGGCCTCCCTCCTCCTCTGCCCTCCTCTCTCCGTCGCACCCCCTCCTCTCGCTCCCTGTTCCTCTCCCTGGGCCCACCCTCTCTCCTCCTCTCCTTCTCCGCGCCGCTCCCGCTCTTCCCCCGCTCTCTGTCCAGCCCCCCCCCCCTCCCAGGTTTCTCCGACTCCGGGGATGCGCGGTTTTGGGTGCACTATTTCCTCGGAACCCTCCTTTAGTGTCTTGGGCAAGTTTACAAGAGCTAATTCGGTTTGGCCTGTGGCAGTAAACCCACAGTCTGGGCTGTGCCAGGGACAGGCTCCGAAAATTGTGCTTCTCCCCCGCAGAGGGCCGGGCGTTGTTATCCGTGCAGGGTCCCCCGTTTGCGTCGAGAAGTAGAGTTTGAAACGGTGACGCGCTACGGCCCAGAACCCTGCACTTCACCCCAAGGGGGCTCCTCCGGCCTCTTTCCGCTCAAATCCCCCCCTCGTGCCACGGGCGGCCCGACCCATTCCTCTTAGGGACGGGAGGCCCTCCCAGGGCGATGCAACACCAACGCCCTCGGCCTTGCCATCACCCGCTGGGCCTTCCTCCAACCTCATGCAGCGTGCATCGTACACATTCCGGAATGCCTCCGCGCAGCGGACCGGCATGAGGTGGGGGACTGTCGCGAAGGACCTGGTGAGTACCGGAGAAAGGGCAGGGTGTGCTGCCAGTGCTCACTTTGCCATCCCCTCCCTGGCTGGCACTCCACTCAGTGAGAGACAGACCAAGGAAGAACTTGCAGCAGAGCTGGGGCAGCCGAGACAGCCACAGCTCCTCAGGAAGGCGGACAAAAGCAGGCTCCGGGGACCATTAGGCTGGAGCTCGGACATCCCTGGCAGTTATGGTGAGGCGGGAAGGCAGACACAGGGAAAGGGAGCGCGGAAGTCAGACAAGGAGGGAGAAAGCAAAGATGAAGGGCCCGGCAGAGGAAAGTATGGTGGGAGCGAGTCCTAGCAGTGGCTTTAACGAAAGAACACACCCAGAGGTATTACCCTTTAGGCTACGTGGGCGGCCCATTAGCATGCCCCCGCGTCCCAATCGCGGACCTCACCGAGGCTGTGCCAGTGGTTGTGTAAGCACGGAGGTGGCCTCGGACCGTGGCTCCTTGTAAATTTCAGGCCCAATACCTGTGTGCGGTTCCTCTCTTTGCAGGAGAGGCGGGTCGTTGGGGCGGGGAGGTCCCCGCATCCCGGATCCTGCTGGGCGGCCTCCCGACTCCCTCCCGCACCGGGCGGGGAAAGGGGGGAAAGCCATGTGGACAGCCATGTGGCAGTGGTTGGAGCAGCAGCGGATGACTTCAGGGCTTCGCCCCGGCGTGACTAAGAAGGGGCCGGGTGAGGTTTCCGGGCGGCGGGCGGTCACGCTATTGAGCCGCTGGGTTTGAATTCCCCGGTGCCAGTAGCGTGTTCCCAGGGGAACTGACGAGAAGGTGAACACGAGGTTTGTGATAGCAGGGACCCGCCGGGAATGGCCTGGGAGGTGTCAGCGAAGAAGATGGCCAGGGTCCGGGCACGGACGCCACCCGTGAGGAGACGCGCGTGCGGACCGGCTCCCGCGGGGGCGAGGGGCGGGGCCGGGTGCGGCCTCGCCCACCGCCGTGCCACTTGGTGGGGTCCCGGGGCCGGTCAGCGTCCTGGGCGTGAGGCCGGGCTTCCATCCCGCCAAGGCCACAGGCGCACCCCCGCCCCGCCACCCAGACGCCACCCAGACGCCACCGGGCCCCAAGGCTTTGTGCGCATGCGTCCCCCAGGCCCGCCGCCTCCGCTGGGTCCCGGCCTCCAGCCGTGGGCGCCAGAGCGCCACCTGCCGGCCGCTTGTGGGAGCCGCGTGCTCGCCCCTCCAGCTCCTTCGCTCCGTGGCTTGCCGGGGGTTCGGGTCCACGGCCCCATGGAGAGCCAGGCGGGGTCCGGCGAAGCCGGGGCTGCCCCGGAACCCTGGACCACCTTAGTCCGCTGAGGGGGTCGTGAGGAGGAGGGGGCCCGGTGGGGAGGCAGGCGCCTGGGGCGGGGCGGGGGTGCCGCAGGCCCTAGGTGCGGGGGGCATGGCGGCAGAGGCTGCGCGGGAGGCTGAGGCCCCGCAGCGCAGAGGCGAGGCCGGCGCGGGGGAGGATTTGGTGGTCGTGGGGGAGGATATCATGGCGCTGGCGGAGGTCGTGGCGGCGGAAGACGAGGAGGTGGCACAAGCAGAGCAGGACGAGAAGCTGCAGGAGCTGCGGCAGGAAGGGCCAGGGCTGGGTCCCGATCCAGCCGGGGGCCCCACTGGCCGCGCTGGAGGTTGTTCAGTTGGCGCTCAGCTCTGTGGACGCCCAAGCTACCAGGCCCTACTTGCGCCCCAAGTGCAGGATGAATCAGAAGCGGAGTTCTCACCTGGCTCGCCGGAGGGCCGTCATATCCAGGGCATCCCAGGCCATATCTTTCCTCCGGCTGGTGGGGCTTGGCTGCTGTGGAGGATCACCGCGAGGAGGGCAGCAGCAGAGCCACGGCCACGGCCATGAGCGCTGGGGGGAAGGGCTCTCCGCCCCCTTGCCGGGTGGGAGTGGGCCCACGATCCCTACAATGCACAGCAGAGCAAGGCGGGGCGCGGCGGGGGTGAGAACGCTGGGGCTGCGACCTGTCCAGAGCCTGTCTGTGCAGAAGCTGCGGGCGGAAGCTTTGGGGCTGCAGCACACTCCCAACAGCCTTGCGGGGTTCAGGGAACACGGGTCAACACGCTTCGACAAGTAGTGTAGCCCAAAGCCCGCTTGGCTCAGAGCAGATATTGGAAGGCAACGTTTGCTGGGTACATGGGGCACACGGAGAGGCTGCCCTCCGCCGTTCCCTGTCCTTCAGAGCCTGCGTGGTTTTCCAAATTTCCAAAGATCAGGGCAGACCCACAATGTCGTCCGCTCTCGGGTTGCCAAGCCAGTCAGCGGGCCGCCTCGCTTCGGCAGACCGCGGGAACCCAGACACGGCGCTGCCGGGGTGCTGCAAACTCTGTCTCCACAGGCCCCACACAGCCAGGCCGGGGCCCCAGGCCCAGGCGCCTACCCGCACCTTTCCTCCCTGCCTGTCTCTCCCCCTCTGTGTCCTCGCCCGCCCTCTCCCCCTGTCCTCTCTGCCCTCCCTCTGTGTCCCTTCCTCCTGGTGTGGGGTCTCTCTGTCCCTCTCTCTCTTTTGCTTTCCCCCTGCCCCCACCTACCGCTTTCCCTCCCTCACTCGCTGACTCTGCCAGGACCACGCTTTGGGCCGTGGGCGCGCAGCCGTGCTCCAGGTGACCCGAGCGGCCCCCTCCTGGGCACAGGAGGCCCCTCAAAGTCACGGGGCTTCAGGCAAACACACAAGCAATCCCGGCCGTGA